>NW_005187501.1:2270489-2297617 GCF_000239375.1 Pundamilia nyererei
ATTTCTAAAGACGCAGGTGTTCATAAGTCCACAAAAAGATAAACTGGCTACAAATGAAGGAACTTCGGGAATGTTGCTGCTCTACCTTTGTGTGGATATTCTGCAAAGATCACACTATGAAAAAAATAATCCTTGCAATGCAGGTAGAGCTTTTGCTGGGTGTCATAACGCAGGAGGCAGTATACACCCTCAACAAGTCACGAGTCCATCTGAGCAAACTGCTGAACTCTTCATTTAGTGGTCACCATACACAAATAAAGGAAACCACTCTGCTCGAAAAGAAAAAAATATACACCATTATCCCAATTTAGCAAAAGACCATCTGGATGATCTGCAACCCTTCTGGGAAAGTGTGGACAGAACGATGAGACAAAGGTTTTTGGGCATATGCACAGTACTGTGTTTGGAGTAAAACAGAGACATGTTCACAGATCAGCACCTAACCCTTCTCCCAGCAGTGAAGCATGACTGAGGGAATATCATAGTTTGAGGCTGTTTTGCTACCTCAGAGCCCTTTGCATTCAGAGAGTGAACAAAGTACTCAAAATCAGCATAGCAGTTCACGACCTTAAGCTTAGCACAGACTGGGTAATGGGACAAGCATTTGAACTACAGAACACAAGTAGAATGCTTGAAATAAGCCAGCCAAGATATCCCAGAAATAGTGATAAACTGAAATGTAAGTGTCAGGGAAAATCTGATTGAGATTATTGCTGACGTTCTAAAAATTAGCCAACTAAATTTTACACGTCATATGTCAAGCTTGCACTGGAAACTCCCTATCTACCTACCTACCTACTTACCTCCCTCCCTACCTCCCTACCTCACTACCTACCTATCTATCTGCCTGTAGATTTGTACTAAGAAGATTACGTTTACTAGAAGTGAGAACATTTTTTCTCTCTCAGGTACAAGGAATTTTATGATGTATTCAAAGAATCGCTGTGGTATACTGACATCCTTCCTCTGAAATTTAGTGTTCCTCTCTCCACCCACTGTCCCCACCCATCCCACTTCTTCCTGCCTGAAGAGAAAGAGGGACAGAGACGGACAGAGGGAACATAATTAAAAGCAGACACCTTTAAGATGCCTTGGAGAACTGTAGTATTTTACTCTTTTTCTTCAGCGGACCGTGGCGGACTTAAAACATTTATCTGAGGCCCATTTACAAAGGTAAGCCTGAAAAAAAATACAAGACACTAAAGCTTCTGGGACTGTGTTTTGTGCTTCTGCTGTTGGGTGTTTGGGGTTGACAACTTGTTGGAGCAGGTTTTTCTTCTTGTCAGGTGAGTAATACTAATTGTTCAGTGTGAATGCTGGGCTGTGCTCGACACGCCAGCACGGCCTTTTGTCTTGTGGCAATAGGAAGAGACGCTTTTTGTACAAAACTAATAATTTCTGAAAAACCAAAACTGTTTCCTGGTGTCAGCTGTCTATCTTGCAAAGGTACAATTAGTTTTAGTAGATGAGGTGGGAGGAGAGGGGGAAACAAAAGGTAAACACAGTGTTGACCGCTTTCAGTTTTTAGTTTTTAACATTCTGTTCTTAATTTATCTTGTTTGTTTTTCTTTCTTTTACAGGATCAAAACTAGAGTCATCTTAGTGATATTGACGCTCAACTTTTTTTTTTAAAGTGCGGGATTTCCTGAAAAGTCATGAGGTAAGGATATAAAGAGTGCTTATAGGATCATGAGAATATCAGCTGAGAGACTATACTTGATGATGTTGTACATTTTTCTAATCCAATACAAGACAAAAAAGAAAAACACTACATTCTACTCCTGTCTGTGACATTTTAAAGAATGTGTAAAGTAAAGTATGTTTACTGGGAGCATTTTCCTCACACGTTAATGTTTACAACAGCTGGTCAGCTGTTCTATCATGAATATAGGACAATGACAAAAAAAAGAGAAAGGTTAACTGTTAGTTACACAGTGATAAGTTATTTTTAGTTTTTCTTTAAAAAGTTGTCTTTTACAGGGTGCAAACTCTCCCAAGAGCGCAAATTTTGCAGGAGTTTAATTTGCAGTGCCAGGCATTGGCTGCTAATAGCTACAGAGGCTTTAAACAGGAGTTTGAGGTAACTCTTAAGTCTAAAGCTTGAAATGCAAACAGATTTATGATTGTGCTTTCATGCATGTTAATGTCTGTGGGTCCATGCAGGAGCTCAGTGAAGTTGGAAAAGATCTCCCCACCAGGGCTGGGGACTCTGAGGTCAACAGGGAAAAGAACAGATACCCATTCATTTTACCGTGTAAGTGCAATGCCTCTTATAATACAAAGAATAACAAGAATGCGTAGCAACATTTCAAACTTTTGTCTGTTTTTCCACATCTGGTTGTAGATGATCACTGTCGGGTCAGGCTCTCTGTTCAAAACTCCTATCCACACACCGACTACATCAATGCAAACTTTGTGCCTGTAAGATCTCATTTACTTCCTCAACTTCAATCACTTCTTCCTACCTACATCTGTCTGCACCTGTTGTTAAATGTGTGCCTGCATTCAGGGTGGAGGATCAGAAAGAGACTTCATTTGCACCCAGGGTCCTTTGCCCAACACCATAGCTGACTTCTGGAGGATGGTGTGGGAGCAAAACGTCAGGATTGTTGTCATGGTGACAGCTCTGAAACACAAGGACATAGTGAGAGACGCTTACTCATTTTGTGTTTGTGTGTGTGTGTGTGTGTGTGTGTGTGTGTGTGTGTGTGTGTGTGTGTGAAGCTTGTTTTATTGTTACATTAGAACTTCAAAAAAACAAACAAACCATTTATTTATTCATTTCTTGAATAAATAAATAAATGGTATATAAAGACTAAAAAGATAAATTAATATGTAGGCAATTTATTTATTTATGACATTCAGTGTTGTATGCCAAATTATTTAATTAAAACAAAGTGAAAATAAACCATGTACAGCTTAAAAATTAAATCGATTGTTTATCTATATAATTTTTTAATATGCTCAGACTTTTACCTATGTTGCAAAGAAGAATGACCCAAACTTACATATAAATCTGTGCACTGTTTTAGCTAAAAGTACATTAAATATTCAGCAAATGGAAAAGTATGTGGACCACAGGATTAATGGCATTAGCGACAGATAATATGACGTCCAGTCTATAATATAATTAGACTGATAGTTGGAGCTGATCAGTTAATGCAGGTAACCTGGTTATTCTAGAGGATTCACATTCACTTACATAGATAAAGAGGACATTTGCTCTAAACTTATCAATTCATTCTTTGTGTGCAGGTTTTCTGTGACAAGTACTGGCCACTGGACCCAGGGACAGTTTATCATGGACTCATCCAAGTCACAACAGTGACTCGCAAACAAGGGCCAGATTATTTTATCACCACCATTAACCTCCGGCATGTAAGTGAAAGACGCATGCATTATGCTCTGTGCCCTCTTTAACCTGCCGCAGCGTACTCCTGTGTGCATTGACCATACCTGTAATCCATCAAAGAGATAAACGCTTATGGTGTTTGTGTTTCAGAGAGACTGTCCAACAGACAGGATAATCACACACTATTACTACCCCTCCTGGCCTGACAGGGGAGTCCCTAAGAGCCCATCTACTCTCTGCGTCTTCACTGAGCATGTGCGGCAGCATTTGGAAACCATTCCTCGTCTGGGACCGGCTGTGGTGCACTGCAGGTGTGACCTCTAACAATGTCTTTGTCAGTATTGTTCCTGTCGTTTATAATGAATTATCAGTCGAATGGTGAATTGTTTTTGTGATTTCAGTGCAGGTATTGGCCGGACAGGAACATTTGTAACACTGCTCTGGCTGCAACAACTGTGTGCGAGGGGTATCCGGCCTGATATCAAGGCTGCTGTGCAGGACCTTCGTCTGCATCGAATGTGGATGGTCCAGACTCTGGTCAGTCCTTCTGTTCATATTTTATAAACTGATCAGATGTTCTGTCTTTTAGATCTTGATCTGAAAATGAAAGCTACGCCAGATTAAATTGATTAATGTCTGGTTAAAATATAAAGTACAAGTAAAGTGGAAATACTTAAGTACAAGTACAGCCAAACTGCAGCTAAACGAAGTACTTTCTGTACACCCCAAATCTGCTCACCCGTACAAGGTCATCAAACATAAGAAATCTAATGTCATAGATTATTAATATTAAATTAATCTTGATATGTAATGAGGCATTGCAAGTACTAAAATACATACTTGTATTTATTACTAATCTGCATATTTTGCGCACTTTTGAGTCATGCCAAATATAAGGATGAGCATCCACATAATTTTCCCATTGTTCTGTGTCTATTCAGGAGCAGTACGTGTTTGTTCATCAGTGTCTGTTACACTGGCTCAGTGGAGGAACCTCAGCATGGTGAGCATGGTGGAAGTGTATCATTTATCTCTGTATTGTATTGCGACTTCTAAGTGGGAACTTGTTGTTTATAGGAGCTCACAGATCCAGAGAGCCAGTTTAAATGCCAACAACGACATCCAGGATCGGCCTAAGAGCTCCTCAGCACGGAGAGCGCGATCGGGGAGGAGCCACCGTCACCAACCCCGACAGAAACCTGCAGCTGACCCACCACAGAACACAATGCAGCAGATTTTAAACCCGGGCAACCTACTGAGGCGATTACTTCCTTCCTCTTCACTGCTCAATCCAGCCACACACTTCAACTGAACAGGCATGCTGGAAGATGTATACATGTAAAGAAAGACTACATAAAAATTTTGCCATCATACATCAGCTCACAGAAGGACGTGTATACTGTATGCGGTCGGGCCCTGCAGGCAGAAAACTGGCCTGACAACATGCAGATAAAAGAGCAGCTTGTATCGTCATTAGAAGAGAATGAATTCAAGGAAGAAGAAATCAGGTCAAACCTGCTACCCTACCCATCCTGGCAAAAAAATATTGAGGCTGGTACCTGTATATACTGGCACATACTACAAGATACCGACAAAATATTTAATGTTAGCACAGCATGTCTTTCTATCTCATTTTTAAAGTTTTTATTTTTATTGTGACTACTGATAAAGTGCCATTGTAAGATGACTTTTATTCAGCTCTTTGTTTTTCCTGAAAAATCATTGTGCATCATCTTATAATCACACAATGCAGGCTATCGGTACTTAAAGACGCATGTGCAGACTTCATACTGGACTGGCTAGAAAGGCAGACACATGGTATAGTGGCTGTACAAAAAGGTCATGTTTCAAAAAACACACAGGCACTGCCATTCTCCTTAGATGAACCTATTACAGTACATGAAGGAGGCATGAGTTTTGTACATTATAGAACATTAACGGCTAACCCACTTTTTTAGAGTCTTTCACCTCTCCTGTAATAGACATGTATAATACAACAGATGCCTCGTCAGGTGAATTTTGGGAAGAAAAGAAGGTCCAGCAGCAGTCAGCATCCAAAGCCGCACCTCCAACGTGTAGCAAATGCGAGCAGAGCAGTGACGCATTGTTGCAATCAAAACGGGAGCAGATTAAAGTCCTCCTATTTGATGCTGCTGAGCGAGTCCGACAGGTGGTGCTGCGGTTTAAGCAAACAATGTAAGTCACCTCCCAATTCAGAGTGTGTGCATTAAAACTCAGTTCCAGACAGGCAAGAGTAAAACACAAAGAACTCCCACAACTTGAAAATGAGCTCTTAGCCTACGTTTGGCTACTTAATGCAGTTTTAATACCACTGAGGTATTCACTGTGACACTTAATAGTGACCAAGGCAAAAGAGGAAAACTAAAGCAACAAAAAAAGAGATGTCTAAGAAAAGCAGCATAGCGCAGGCCAACCCCAGTGAAAATATATATATGAAATATATTACAGGTTAAAACAAAACAGGAAAGAAAATTATTATTAAGCTGTTCCAGACTGTTGGTAAAGAGAACCAACAGTTAAAAATAACACTTAAATTAGAGTTCAGGTCCAATAAAAAGATTAGATACTAAATCCTTTGGCCAAAACAAAAAAAATGATTGCCTCAGTAAAACAAACAATCTATTGGTTGTACGTGTATTTACAGTCCGTATGTGTGAGATATGCTGACACATAATGAAAATAAACATATACAATACATGCCACCCTTAAAGACCACAGGAGGGTGTGAGAGTATACAAAACTACTCATAAAGAGCAATCAAAGGCTTGGTGAAGAAAGAAGAGCTGAGTTCGTTTTTCATTCTCCTTCAGTCCAACTAGTGCACGTTCTCGGACATGTTAATGGCTTCCTGGATTTCACGAACAACAAGGATGCGGGCGAGCATCTGCTCCAGCTGTTCTTTTGGGATTGGCTGAGTTGAGTACCAGATGGGGCTATTTGGAGCCACCACGGGCTCAGGTGTCAGGTAGAAGGTGTCATTACGACCTTTAGCACTCTGTGGACTGAAAGAGACAAAGAGGACATGGTGAGGACATTTTCAGGAAACGCTTCATATAACAAATCAAAGTTTAGTTTTATTCCCCCCCTTACAAAAAAAAAAACTGCATACAATTCTTTTCTGTGTGGGAACAGAGGCAAAAGGTTTAGTGGTGAGGATTGCTTTCACAACAGATTTTTACCTTTTAACAGGACAGCAGGTAAGATTCAACTTGTCCAGAGTACCTTATATGCTCAAAACAGTACACAACAATGTCCACAATCTTAAATTTAGTAATATGTCAAATAAATTAAATAAGCTAAATTAACCAAGTGTAACACACTGTGTCACAATCAGAACAGTGGAGAGGCACAGGTGTACTCTCGCTTCTCTGGTAAACCTTAAGAGGAACCAGAACGTCAGTAGCTCATCTGGCTCATGATCTGATCACAATTCTCATGAATATGTGAAGTACAGAAAGAAAAATACGTTTTGTTGTCATTGGTTGGCTGTACTGCATGGACTAATAACGATTAAAAGCCCAGAGTAGTTAAGGAGTCTCGCACAACAGTCATCCCCAGTCACCTCTGGCAAATGTACATAAAAAAAAAAAAAAATCCCCTGGAGTTTATGCTCGGTGTGGGGTCAGTTTGAAATCCAGGCATTAATCTTGTGAATTACGGTACACATACTGATTACAGAGCACAGTTTGGGATCATACAACTACAAATTTTGAAAGTCCATAAATACAAAAAAGACAATATCCATACAGCCCCTTGAATCCAAGAATTTTCACCATTTCCTGAAATAAAAAAGGTACCAAAATCACATATTAATGTGATATTAATAACATAACATTTGTTAACAATGGAGTGCCACTGCAATGTAATGCCAACGAAAGCCAAACATTTGTAGCTTTTATCACTGGTAATGCTCAAAAGTAGGAAAAAAAAATTAGTCACCTTTTGGAGAGAAGAGCAAGAGAAAAGTTATATAGCATATATATATTTTGTCAGTTGCCTAGCAACAGTGTTCTCACACCTTTAAGAACCTCAGCACAAACTGCTCTATATACTCCGCTTCCCATATGATTAACAGAAATGCAGTTTTATTTAAAGGAGGCAACCACTAACCACGGCCAGAGTGAAAAAGCATGAAAAGCACCACATTGTTTAAAATGTATTTACTTTTTACTGGTTGCATAGATGATCTCTTTGAGGTAACATTTTACACTTCTTAATATCTCATTCACCGATTCCCTTCAGTGTCCTTCATAGTGTTTTGCATTTACCATTTGAAGAGGTAGAAATCATAGAGTTTGATGGGGCACCGCAGTGGGTTCTCAGGGTCCTCAAGCTGCTCTGAGTACATATCATCTGTCACTGAAGAAAAAACAAGTGTTCATACAGTCTCCATTAGTTTGTCCTTAGAAGCAAGGTTTCCTGTGAAATGCAGCACAAATGCAATCCCAGCATGCTCTTACCTTTCTGCCCTATGAACCTTTCTGTCGACTTTAGGTATCTAATGCTGGTGCTCTTATCTTTAGGATTGTTGGGACTCTTCCGGGTGTGCCTGAGCACCTTTGAAAAGGCGACTTTTAGATGCTGATCCACTGTTTTCAGGTGGAAATACCTGTAGAAACAGAAAAAAAAAAGGAATTGCAAGCAACCATGAAGCCAGTACAGGAGGGTGCAGAATCTCGTTTAGTATTTTGTAGCTCTGTGGGTTAAGAGTTATTTGTGCTGTAGATGAAGAGTATCTCTTATTTACAGGGGTTTATCATGCCCACTTAAGCATGAGACAACCACATAAAGTTACTCCAGTAAGCATTACACTTCAGAGCACCTAACTTGGTACTCACTTGGTATTGAAGAACATTAAAGTTGTTAGCAGTGTCGAGGGAGAATGAGCTCCTAGTTGTTTACATTCCCACAACATCTCCTCTGTCACATGACTGGGAATAACATAACCTGTCAGGAGAGGGCAAAGAACACATTAGAGCAGCAGTCTCCAACCTTTTTTGCGCCACGGACCGGTTTATGCCCGATAATATTTTCACGGACTGGCCTTTAAGGTGTCGCGGATAAATACAACAAAATAAAACTAGTACCGGTACCGAAAAAAAGAAGATTTATTCATAACACACGTGAAAAGACCCAGGAAAACAGAGTTAACGATAAAAACGATAACAAAATAACGCTGAAAACCGATAAAATCCTTAAAACCATTTCACACCTGAGCCTCAACTCTCGCGGCCCGTACCAAACGACTCACGGACCGGTACCGGTCCGAGGCCCGGGGGTTGGGGACCGCTGCATTAGAGGAAATTTTTAAAAAAATAATTTAAAAACAAAAAAGGTGCTTCATCGCCTTATAACCACCACGAACAAAACTTTATGGTAACTGCAATTAGAAAGTTTATAGATCTAAGAAACAAAGCCCAGATCAACAGTTAGAAAGAAACCTAAACATAGTATTTATTAACGCTAACTGCTCCAAAGTTGGAGGTCTGGAACTTAAAAAATAAACTGAATTGCCACCTTACATCTACATGCTTTGCCAATCAGTGAAGTTACAAATTACACTGACATCTGATCAGAATTTAAATCTACCTTCAATTAAGAGTTCAAAAGGAACTGAATCGAGATCTTTCAGCAGACAAACATTTGATCAATAAAACTGATTCTGACAAAACACAAAGTTGAAGCCATGACACACAACAAAGCTTCAAATATGAATTTTCCAGAAAAGAAGCTATAGATACTTGAAATTGATGTAGCAAAAAAATTCTATACAATCCACATACCTATCATCTTATTATGTGACCTAAGGCAGCGGTCTCCAACCTTTTTTGCGCCACAGACCGGTTTATGTCCGACAATATTTTCACGGACCGGCCTTTAATGTGTCGCGGATAAATACAACAAAATAAAACTAGTACCGAAAAAAAGAAGATTTAGTCATAACACACGTGAAAAGTTCCAGGAAAACTGAGTTAACAATCAAAACGATAACAAAATAACGCTGAAAACCGATAAAAACCCTGAAAACCACACATTTCACACCTGAGCCTCAACTCTCGCAGCCTTTTACCAAACGACTCCGAGGCCCGGGGGTTGGGGACCGCTGACCTGAGGTCACCATGTCACCTTTCTCTTATACATTTAAAAATTGTAATGTATAACACCATAATGCATAACAATATGATGTTCCAGTGAAGCTGACTTGGATTTAAAATAGCATCACTTCATTTTATTCTATACATCGTTTTCAATTGAATGACCAATTCACTACTCTGGTGGGCAAGCATGGCAGTACTGCGGGGCAAGAGGTTTATTGACTCTCTTGAATCTCAAGCCAAGACTACTTATGTAAATTTTATGGAATAAATATTCTGTTCTGGCAGCTTTATTCAAGTCCATAAAAGTGGCGACATCTCTCACACAGATGCAGTTTGTTGACATCTACGTGTATTTTGATCTGGATGGGTAAATAATTCTGTCATGTGAGAGGTGAAGAACAAGAAATTTTTCAGAATTAACGCAAAGGTAAGCGCTACATATCTAGCTCAACCCCCCCCCCCCAAAAAAAACTACAACACATAAATCTTACATTTTGTTGAGTTGAACTTTTACAGTGTAGGGCCAGAAAAGTTACACTAGGATTCATTTGTCACATTAATGCCGTGTCATAACAGTAAAGCTGACTGAGTGTTTTTCCAACGTCAGGTAGATCATTGCTACAGTTTACATGAGCCACCACTGACAGTCTGGGTTGCTGTGGAGAAGCAGGGATTGGTGCAATTTGACCCGTCGGTGCAATACTCTACACCATTCTGGCAGCTATAAACAAATGTTGCTTAATGCATCCGATAGCCCAAAGTCCCACAGAAGAGGTCAAGGGACCGCACAGGACCATTTTGCCTGCCAGGTGGACAAGTACCTGCTCTGACATCACATGAAAACTATGGATTAGAATGTTGTAACAATAAACAGAACAGAGATCAGACTTTTAAAATAACAAGCATCTGTATGTAGAACATCTTGTTAGGTATATTACATTCTGCTCTTAACATGACCACAGCAGCAGTTAAATTAATATGCAGTTCAGGTCAGAGCCTGTATGATATATCTGTTGATTTTTGCTAGTTTTTAATATATCACTATCAGCATTTATAACAACCAATAAATAAAAATGAAAAAAATGCTGTGTGTTTATGTTGCATAGTTTATCCACCAGAGGGCACTTTGCCCTGTTAGAAAAATATACTTGGAACACTGCAAACAACAACCAGCTGATCTTAATGTATTGATCAGAGCCTAAACGACTAGTCCCGTGACGAAGTTAAGTTTATTTTTAAACTGCACTGTGATCTTATCTTAGTAAAGACTCATAAGTAACTGCACATAACAAATATTTGGGAAATATGTTTATGTTTTGTGAAAAAAAAAAAAAAATTGGCTGACAGATTATTAAATCACCAAATAGGGGTATCGGGCTTAAAAGATCCTGTATTAGTCAAGCTCTAGCTCAGGGTTTCTGCCAGTGTGCTGCAAGCCTGGCAGGTCCCTGAGCCTAAGTAAATACAGACACACTAGAACCGTTTGCACTACACTGAGCTTTTCTAGACATTACCAAACAGAAAAAATGCAAATGTCAGATGAGACATTAAGCTGTCTTTACACCACCACCTCATTAGTGCAAAATCTGTGTAACGTCCAATTGCACCCATGTGAGAAAAGCACAAGTAATTGTCTGGAAAATTTACACCAAGCCAAGGAGGCACTGTGCACTGACTCATGCACGCTCTTTCACCTAATCCAAACAAAGGATTCCAATAGTGAGAATGTATCTGAAGCAGATTATCTTCTGCTGTGCTACCCGTGAGATATAGCAACTTTGTATATTATCCCAGGCTGATTCTCTGACACCATCCTGAGTTCATGTGTGAAAACAGCTGAGCTTTGGTAAACACGTGCTGCTCTCACCTAGTGGATGGACAGATGGCCTCCAAGGCTCCAGGATCTGGTGTAGACTCTGAGCAAAGCGGGTGTAGTACTGATCTGAGAAAATGTCATCCACACGACCATTATCAAACATGTACTGTAAGAAGAAAAAAGAAAAAAGGAGGAGTCAATTGTATTAACACACCAGATAAAGATCAACAAATATTTAACGGGTGAAGATATGAAGATAAGGGGCAAGCCTGCACAGTGAACTTACTTTTTGTATGCACAGAAAAACATAGTAAAGAACATCAGCCTCATAAGTCTCCCCTTCCAGTCCCCGGGCCTCTGTTGTCATCAAAGAGAGACCCATACAGAGCTCAGCAACTGCACATGACACCAAATCCTCCTGAAAACGCAGGGCCTGCCGTCCTAAAATACACAAAACAAAAAAAGTGACTGGGAATAAAAAGAAAGAAAGAAAAGGAAATGGCAACACATGCGTTATCTAAACATTTTAACTCATGTATAATCATTGGGTATGCACACTTACTGCCAATTGGCGCAAGTTTATTTTTGTCTGATTTGTCCAATTCTGCATTTTTACGCTGAGCCCAAAGCCGCCACACCTCCAGCCCCTCCTCTGGCTTCAAAGTAGCAGGCAGCAGCAGTTCCTGCACCTGCACCTGCTGCTGGCCTTGACCATCTACCTCTGCTACGACTGTCTGACCCTGCATAGGCATAAGCACATAAACAATGTTATCTCAATCACTGAGGACTACCATATCTACATTTCAAAGTGAAAATAAACATAGCTGAATACCTGTGTTATTACCTGTAGCTGCTGTGCGTCCTGTCCTGTCAGCCCCTGTGTATGCAGCACCTGCTGCTGTGGGTCCCAAATAAGGGACTGTGTAGCATTTGAGTAGCCCTGTACTGCCACGGGGATGTGGATGTTTCCATTCATCAACTGAGCAGGGAACAGTGTGTTTGCGGCCAGCGTGTGCACCACTTCTTCCTGGCTTCCCATGGCTCCAGAGCTTGTTATGCTGGAAACAGCCTGTGCTGTCTGGCTTTGGCTGGCAGGGATTTTCAGCTTGTCATTTTCAATAGTAACTTGTGTTGGCATTGTTGTAGTGTTTGTTCCCGCAACTTGCACTGTTCCATAAGCCTCCTGGGGGATGGCAATATGCGTTACCTGCTCACGGCCTCCAGATGCAGTAGGTGCAGAATACACAGGGATGGTCCAGGTCTCCCCTGTGGGACTGGTAATAGTGCCTGTGGCACTGTAAAGGTGGGAGCTGTCCACAGTTAGGAGGTCTGGCCGCAGAGATACATAACTTTGCTGTTGACCTTGTGCCTGAGGGATAGCCAGGACTGTGGCTACCTGCTGGGCAGGTAGGGCATAGGAAACAGTGATGGGCATGTCCACTTTACGCTTCTTAGCTGGCTGGAGGACACCTGCCCCCTGAGATGTGGCAACTGTAGTTCCCATTAATCTCCTCTCTGCACTGTCTTGATGCTGGGTGGGAGAGAGGGCCCCCACTGTCTGAATTTGGATCTGCTGTCCCCCTGCAACAGCTGCCACCAACTGCGCTTGCAGCTAATACCAGTGTAAAGATGAAAAATATTAAATTCAAAGTGACTGACTAAATATTTGCAATCCTGAGAATTTGTTTTGTACTTACTTGTTGGTGCTGCTCTTCTGTAAGCTCCCCAGACTGAATCAGCTGTGCAGTAGTCACACCTTGTAGCTGTTGATGGGAGCCAGAGGGCACTTGAAGAACCTGGCCCAGCATCTGACCTTGCTGCTGACCCTGGATCTGCACCTGAAAATAAAAGCCAGCAGTTCGGGAAATTAATTATTAACAAGTTTAATGATATACAGAGCACAAAGACCTAATAGAAGTACAGACCTGTACTATCTGTTGCTCTGTATTCTGTTGCACAGGCTGCTGCTGAGACGTGTTCTCCTGTATCTGTTGCTGCTGTGGCTGGACCTGCACCTGCACCTGCATCAGAAAGCAGTCCAATCTTCATTTTTTAATCTTTTTAAAGACTGGGTTTTAATCATTTAGAGTAGTTATTTACCGGACATGCCAGCTCAAGCAATGACCCTGCCACCTCTGTGCTGTCTGTGTAGATGCAGTTAGTCTCTTGCTGGTACACCATAGTAGTGGTAGTGGTTGTAGTGTCTCCGCTTTGTTGGCTGAACTCTTGCAGGGCGTCTGGACCTTTGCTGGCCAGGGACTCCAGGAACTCCTTCATGCGATGCTGAGGAATGCTACGAGCTTTCTGCCTAACTAGCTCCTCATAGGAGCCTGTACCGTCCAGTGAGTTATTCATCGCTGCTGACAGTTTTCTCTCCTGTGAAGGAAAGTTAATTTAATTTAGCACAGTTTTAAATCAAAGCCCATTAACAGTAACATGAACAGAAATTTCAGTAACGCTTGACAACACAGATGTACTAAAGATCATCCTTTTTTTCAGCCGCTCCCTCTTGGGGTGGCCAAAGCAGAGTATCTTCCTCCATCTAACCATAGTCCTTGCATCCCCCTCCACCACACCAATGCCCTGCATGTTCTCCCTCACTTTAGCCATGAATCTTGTCTATGGTCCTCCCCTTTTCCTCCCATCTGGCAGCTCCATACTGAATATCCTTTATCCTGTCTACCAACTATTCCTCTGCACATGTCCAAACCACCTCTCCAACTTTGCCTCTTGAATCACTCATTTCTGATCCCGTCCTTCAGTCCCAGTGTCTCCAAACCATCCATCATAGCAGATGTCACTGCCATCTTGTAATTCTTGTCTTTTACTCTTCCTGCTATCATAAATCCTGTGCTCTCTTCTTCATTTCTCTTGTGCATTGTCCCTTGCTTTGGATGGTACACCACAGGTATATAAACCTATCCACCTTTACTGCATCTCCTCCTTGCAGCTTCATCTTTTCATCTGTCTCCCCCTCATTCACACATATGTAGTCCATCTTCCTTGAACTGCCTTTCATTCCTCTTCTCTCCAGATCATACCTCCACCGGTTTCCTGCTCTCACTACAAATGTCGTCTGCCATCACAGTGCACGGAGACTCTTGCCTGACCTCATCTGTCAGCCTGTCCATCACCAGTACAAACCGTCTCTATTACGTCGTCATCAACACCTTCAAGGTAAACACCCTATAGTGCTCTTTCGTAGGATGAAGTCATAGAGCTGCTCGCCGATGGTCCCTCTCTTTAACAGAGCTTCAACAACTCTTTCCCGTATCTTCAAAGTACGGCCTATCATGTTTATCCCTTTTATATTTTACAGCTTTGCACATCACCCTTATTCTTAAAATCGGTACAATACACTTCTCCATTCATTTCTCAAATGCATTAAATACAGAAGATGATAATCGCTGCGCTGGCATCGGTTTCAATAGTGTTTACAAACTGACCTACAGCTCACTGTCCAGCTGCAGCACACAGCGATAGTAATAGGAAAGGGTTAATTCTGACTGAGTGAAAACGAGCTGGGACAAAAGCGCGGTCACTTTCCAAATCTGATGCAGTATTCAAGCCACCGATGGAAAGCGCTGCATAAGGAAAATATGCAAGTTTTAAACAGTAACTGTGTTATTATTAAACGTATGGGTCGATATTTTGAAAGCAGCCAATCTAACAGCTGATTACACAAGGCGCTAGGTTAGCCAGGTGCACTGCTAACTAGCCGCGTGTTGTTTGCAAATCAGATGCAGTCACAGCTGTGTTTGGAAACGCGTATAAACGCCACCGTACACACAAACAGGCACACGTCGGCATCCACGCAGGCGACATCTAAACAGGAAGCAGCGGCAGCTCGGCTAGCTCTCTTGTATCGGTAACGTTACACCGACTACATTTTTTCTGTTTTCTCTAAAGCCAGCAGGCTAACGTTAGCGGGCGCGTTAGCTACCTCTCTTCCTCAACCGGGCCGAGGTCTGAGCCGCTTCTCTGCCCTCGAAACGCCACTCCTCTTACAACAAGCAGGAAATCGAAGTGATTTCGGTGTTTTCTGTGGCTGGGTTATTCTTTATTTCCCCTCGATTTTCGTTAGATGGTTAGCTGCAGTTTTTCTTTCTGTAGACCACTCATATTTCGTTGGGCGCCATCTTACAACAGTACCCTCAGACCAATAAGCAAACGAGTTGCAACTCGGTGTGCTATCGCGGGATCTCCTCTTCAAGATATCGCGGTAACTGACACTTCTAGGGTTGTCTGTTAAAGGCGACACACACAGTGGAGGTAGCTGGCAAGATCAAGTAGATGTCAGTCCACCTTAAAACACAGTTATACCAGACAGACGCTCCTAGTGGTTCACTGGCTTCTCAATCTTTTAAGGTGGTCCCACGGAGATGTGCTGAATACCTGGGTGGTATTCAGAGGGCTCTGGGCAACTGAGGGTTAATTCCCACGCACTGCTCTTCAGCATGGTCTGCTGCTCCCACACTGACATTTGTTATGGACCACATCTTCTTAATTGTATGCTTCAGTTTTCTCTTACTAGAAAAGTGGAGGAGAATGAAGGTTGGAGTCTGTACCAATACATAAAATCCTTTTACTTTTTATACTACTTTGCCTGGTTAGTGTGTCTTATAGTGAGACAGTGGTCAAAGGCTAGATGGGTTCAAGGTGGTGATGGGATTACATCAGGAATTGGCTCTCTTTATTTGCAGCGATGATGGACAGGTTGACAAATTAGGTCAGGAGTCTCCGTGGACTATGTTTTCAGATGGAAGAAGAATATCCAGGAAGGCGAGAGCTGCAGGTGGCAGGATTGAAGATGCTAAGATCGGGAGTGACCAGGATGGACAAGATTAGAAATGAGCACATAAGAGGGACAACTCGGGTTAAGCAGTTTGGTGATAAAGAGGCAAGGCTGAGATGGTTTGGACATGTGAAGAGGAAGGACAGTGACTATACTGGACAATGGATGCTGAATATGCTTCCCGGCAAGAGGAAAACCTCAGAAGAGGTTCATGGATGTAGTTGTGGTGAACATGCAGAGGGCTGATATGAAAAGGACAGCTTGGGATAGTGGGAAATGGAGGCTGATGATTTGTTGTGCTGACCTCTTAAGGGAACAGCCAATAGAAGTTTCTTAGCCATTATTGAGGTTATTGTGTTTACATTAAACTGTCTGCTATAACAGCTAGTGTAGAAAAACTGAAGGCAGCTGTTGTCTTAGTCTTGAGTTTTTGCTGCCATGTTACAACATGACATCAACTGTATAGCAGTTCATTCTTGCTGTTGCTCACAAGCAATATAAAAATGTCTCCAAGGTCCACCATGGGCTCACAGGTTGCACTGCAAGCACCACTAACATGCTTAGTAGGTATCAATAGTGGTCCAGTATTATATTTTTTCTCAATGGTTATTGTTATGTTCCTTCCTTCTTAATAAGCATTCCAGCTAAGAAAAATACTCAATATTAATACTGATAGAACCCCCGACGCGCACGCACACACACAAAACTAAGTATCCCGAACCAGCATGAATACACATGGACGCTGCAGTTTGTAGAATTATTTATTCTTTGCTCCAGTCAAAAGGACACATGTTCAATCTGCCTAGTCTTAAAAAACATGATGCTTTGGCAGCCTCTGAATCTATATATATAAAAAAGTCACGTGTGGCATTTGAGAGCATCACATATGTGTAACACCAGCTTCACATAATATACACAAACAGCCCTTGTTGAACAATGATGAAAGCTTCATCCATTCAACAAACAAGAGAAAACACTGTAAGTGAATATTATTGTGGCAAGTATAGAAAAAAAAAAGACTTAATGATTACTGAGCAAATGAGCTAGGTCAAAGTCATGCTGCAGCGCTTTTGTGATGAATAAGATCATAGCTGAGGAATATAATTTTGTTTCGTTTCTGAGTGATAAATCCCTGAAAAAAATATTCCAGTATCTCATCTGACTCAGTCTGTGCCTTTGCTGATATTACACATTGATGTAATGCAAGCAAATCTGAACATGCATCTCTGAAGCAGGAAGAGTGGCTTAATCTCAAATCAATCAGATCTTCCCAGGGTCTTCTTTCAGGGTAACTGTTCTGTTGAAGATGAGCTGCAGTGAAAGAAGGAAAAAGGTTTCAGCTCATATTGCATAAATGTTTTTAATCCAGACCAAGACTATCAAAGAATTAACTAAAGTTAATTGAAATAGAAGCTTCCACAAATTTGTACAAACCTCGTTTTAAATAAAAAAAAATCTTTCCGTACCTTATCTGCAGTGCTGTCTGAGTCCACGGAGAAGTAGCCGACTCTTTCAAACTGGAATTTATCAAAAACCTTTGCTCTCTTGACTGAGGTGTCCACTAAGGCACTACTGATCACTTGCAGGGAATCCTAAATTTAAAAAAAAAAAGAAGAAACAAATTAAGAAATCGATGTGACTGCTGACACTTCAAAAGCCTTCTGTTGTAGTTCAGAGATACTCACAGGGTTGATGTCACTCAGGAAGCCATTAGGCACTTCAGATGGATCTTCTGGATGTTTGTGCAAGAAGCTACAGATACAAGAAGATACTTGATTAGGTGAATTCTCTAGTTATATTATTTGTGAAATGTTTGTGAATGATGGGTAATTGTTTGTGACTTACAGTCTATCATAGAGGCGCACTTCACACACCAGTGGCTCACTGACCCAGTGGATAAAGGCCTTCGGTTTCTCTGCCGTCTCAGAACTGCAGCAGGTCACCTCCAGTTCCACCACTTTGCCCTGAGTGTCCTGAGAAATGGTTCAGAGCAACATGTGGGTCATAAACCAGATAATGAAGTAATAATGACATTTTACTGCCGCAATTGAATATTCTAGAATACAACCTCTTGTTTAATATAACTAGATCATATTTTTATAAAACTATGTCGTTTGACTGGACAGATATATGTAAAACCTTCACAAATATATTGTGATGAAGAAAAGTTTGAAGGGCCTGTTTATGTTTTTACAGGATTAGAGCATGGAAAACACATTTTAATTTTATTTTATATTGTCTACTTGGTGAAACTGAGTCTTACCTTGATGATTTTCTGGACAGAGATGACATACCCAGCATGCCTCAGGCCTACAGGTTGTTCTGGAGTCAGGCGCTTGTAGCCCTTTTCCATGACCTGCCAAAGAAGAGAATAACCTCATAATCGTTGCCCATCTCAAAACCAAAAAGAGCACAAAGAATTGCTGCTTTTTAAAATCCTTTATTTGGAGGTTTCTCCTCTCTGACCTCTCTGAAGTCACTTTGTTCAATGAAGACTGTGCGCGTGAAAGGAACCGTGTGGCTGCCCTTAGCTTCGTCGGCAGGGAAGTCCGGGACTCGTACATCTGTCTGAAAGAGAAGACAGAAGGATTATTTTCTCCTAAAATATAATGTGAAAGAATATACTAGGTCAAGCAATTTGTTTTATAAGCAATGTACAAACCTTGAAGTTGTCAGGAAGGTTCGTTATGGTGACTTTGAGTGGTTCTAGCACAGCCATGGTTCGAGGTGCTGTTTCATTCAGCACATCCCTCACACACGCCTCCAGTAAGTGGGGCTCGGTCGTCGTTTGGGAAACTGTGACTCCCACCTGTGAGATGTGTACAGTGTTAGCACAGCACTTATGAATGGGACTTGTTGTGGCATCCAAAAGTTCATCATTGCATTCATTTTGCCTACTCGTGCACAGAAGTTGTTGATCGCTTCTGGGGGAAACCCTCTTCTCCTCAGTGCAGTCAGAGTGAAGAGTCTGGGATCATCCCAGTCTCTGTAATTAGAAACAAATATTTAAGAGTTACTTAACGCAGGCTATGCACAATGAAGACATCACAACAATAGCTGTGGTCAAAAGGCTGCATCAATTCCCTACAATGAAGTAATTAACTAGTTTGTTTTAATAGCTTTTAACATGCTTGGGGAAAACTAAGGTCCTACTCAGATATGGAGTTTAATTACCCATCATTCACAAACATTTCACAAAAGTCAGCTTTTGTTGGATGTGCTGCTTTCAGATAAATGTCATGTACAGGTTTGTCCCAATATTTTGTCCTGTTATATCAGGGAAAAACTAAGTCTGGAAAAAGTTTTTTTTGCATTGCAAGCCTTAGAAATGTTTCTATTTAGAGTGCTACACAATTAAATGATTTTCGAATTATACTAACTGAATACAGTGGGGCTGAATCCTTAATTTGAGTGGTCTATATCTGGTGGAAGCTCTGACGTAAGGGTTTTTACTCTTAAGCCTAAATTATGGTCCTGCAAACGTGTTCGTCTCCGTACATGTTTCTGTTCAGACAGCGAGCGGAAAGGGTTTTAAACCAACACCAGACCTGCTCCTGTGCAGTCTTCCAAAATCCCCACTGCACATTACTGGACGCAAATGATGTGTCTGCCGAATGCTGATTAGTTTACAAAGCTAGATCAAAAATCAGTACAAAAAGCAGAGACAGCTGCTGCTCAGTTTCACTTCAGCTCTTTGTATGTTATAACTTCTCCATGGACCAACAACAGCCCACAGACTGGTTATACCACATACTTTGTACATCGCCTCCATAGAAAACAGAGCTCTGTGCAGATGGACAGGCCATCCACAGGCTACGAAACTGCTACCACTGCTGAACCACAAAGTCTGCTTTAGTTTGTCTAAACATTTTGTGCAATACAGCATCTCATGTGACATGTGAGGGAGAAAAAAAACAAAACAAAAGCATACAGCTAACTTTTCTCTAAAAGTTTTGATTTCTACAGCTTTTTCAGTTAATCTCAAAGTATCTAATTAAAAGGAAATAGTGCATAAAGCCTTTTATGTTATTCTAACAATGAAATCAGAAGTGACTTTAGAGTTTATCTCTATGACAATTAAGTAAAAGGGCTTTAGTTGAATGGTAACAAAAAACTGGAAATATAAAACACTTTACCAGGTAGGGATACACAGGTCCAACATTTAATATGTAGTTATATGCCAGTGTTGACTTTCAACACAAAGTTGATATTGTTCTCAAATCTAAAAGACAGACTTTCAGCTACATTTTATGTTAATGACATAAGGCCACTGATTTAAATAACTAAATTAACCTCCTAGGACCTGACGTCCACATGTGTGGACATCACATTTTGGGTTATTTAGACCAAAATACTCAATTTTGCTCTACACGGGCCTGATATCCACTTACGAGGACATTATACTGCTACTGTTCTATCAAAATTTTAAACGAATATCCTCATATGTGGCTTTTATTTTTCTTAAAAACAAAGGTAAATTAAATAAATAAATCTGGTAATTCTTTGTTTTTACATTCATCGGGACCCAATATGCCCAAATATCAAAGAGAAATTAAAAATGCATGCCGTGGAAGAGTTCGGGTCTTAGGGGGTTAAATAAATAAAATTGGCTTTATCTATGGATCTCCTTATCCAATTCAGGACTGTGGGGCTGAAGCCTATCCCAGCTATTACTGGCTAAGAGTTTGGGCAAATCCTGGGCACGTAACGAGTCCTTAACAGTGATTAATAACCAGTATGTTCAGTTTTTTTTGCCATGTTAACATAGCTAACCTTGTGTTTTAGATTCAGCTCTGTGCTTCTGATATAAGGTTATTTTAAATTAAATTATGAATAGAAAAATAAAACTGTTGAATCATAAGCATAGTATGTGAATATATGTACAGTCTAATGGTTGAATTCTAGCCTTTTTATTATGATCTATTACAAATTCACATTTATTTTTTATTTTTCCACACTGCTTTGTAAAATATTTTTTATATAATTTCTTTGACATGTGAGGGTCTTTGTTCTTTGATTACAATCCCCTCTAGGGGTCAAATACCTTGCTGCAGATTTTTTGATACCCATGGCCTTTAATCCTCAATGACTTTATGTTTACCAGACTCTGATTAACACTTAAGAGTTGATACACGTTGGTCTATCTTTTCCTGCCTACACCTAAAAATAAACTTGTTACATTATTTTACAAAGAGATGGAGTGCCTCAGCAGCCCTTAAAAGCAGCATATTTCCGTGCCACTTCTATTAATTTGCATTACAAAGTAAATAATTAAGTCTGAAAAAAAAATGTCAAAAAGAAATCCTACTTTACCTGACAACGCCCGTCTCGACCAGTTTGATGATTTTCCTCTTGGACACAACAGTGTAGGTGAGGTTCAGCCGCCCATATTCCCACTGCACAGGGCAGTACAAATCCAGAGCGTTACACAGCCAGTAATATGATGAACGCCTGACAGAATCACAAAAAGGTCAACAACAAAAACAGTAATGTCATTCTGTAAGAATCCAGCAAAAGCTAAAATGAACCTAATGAAGATGGGGGGGAAAAAAAGTCCTGTATACCTGGCTTGAAACTCTTTGGTACACAGTGAGTGTGAAATATTTTCAATGGAGTCACACAGACAGTGAGTGTAGTCATAGGTAGGATAGATGCACCTGCAAAGAAAGATAAAGCAAGTTCACTAGGAATACATTGTTGTGAGAAAAGATGTTGTGGGGTTTTTTTTATTTATACCATTCATCTCCTGTCCGATGATGCGGTGTGTATTTTATTCGGTATGCCACAGGATCAATCTTTCCATCCTCCATGACCATCTTCATCCTGAGGGTGGCCTCTCCCTCAGCAAACAGGCCCTTCTTCATCCTCTCAAACAGCACCAGCGACTCTTCGATGGGTCGATCTCTCCACGGTGATTGAGGAACATTATGGCCTTTCAGCTCCTCGCTGTTCTGATGGCACACATACGCGTGACCCCTGAAGGCGGAGAAAAGAAATGAGTCAAACACCATCCGTGCACCAACATCTCCACATATCCTGCACTCACCTGCGAATAAGATCCACAGCAAGGTCATAAAGTTGCTGAAAATTGTCAGAAGCGTGTGTGACGGCATAAGGTTTGTAGCCTGTGTGAGCAAAACAGTGATATGACAATAGCTCCATGAATGTAGAGAATGTGCCCAAAAACATCAAAACATTTATGCACAAAAAACTTACCCAGCCACTCCACCATATCCTTGATGGCAGTGAAGTATTTCTCCTCTTCCTTCTCAGGATTTGTGTCATCATACCTCAGGAAGCAAATTCCATTATTTGCCTATGGGGGAACACAATGTTTAGAGTAAACACCTGCACAAGAGAACATTCAAAAGCTTATATGGTGTTGAAGAAGAAATTAACTTACCTTTGCATAGCCAAAATTAAAGTTGATAGCTTTGGCATGCCCAATGTGAAGGATACCGTTGGGCTCAGGAGGAAAACGGGTACGTATCTAAAGACATGCCGAGACAGGTAAATGGGATCAATGGGGTTCTTTTTAAAACTATGTAAGATTTGTAACAGTTCATTCAAGTCGCGAAAATATTATACCTGTCCACCTGTGAACTCCAGGTGCTTTTTAAGCAAGTTCATTGTATTCGGTGTGATCACGTAGCCCTCAGTTGTATAATTTTCTCCTGCGCGGTCAAGAACAAAGAAATAAACATAGTTCAAAGTCACAATAACCAAGTAGACACATTGACAAAAGTCCCCCTTTTCACATGAATGCTAGAAAAGCTGGTGGTGAGGAGTGCTCCATTTTTACATGGGCTCAATCTGACTTTTTAAACCAGGAAACCAGCAAGGGAAAGTCTGTCTAATGTCCGAGCACATTGATACACAAATAAGCATTCCCATACACATAGCTTTGTTGGTTAATCTTTTAAGAAACATTGAGGGCTGCGGTGTGAACAGATTAAGGAAACCTTTTTCAGGTGCAACAAGATCATTTCATTTCTAATTGTCCTCACCTGGTTTATGGAACTTCAGTGCCTCTCCTCTGAGCTGCTCCATTAGTGACTTGCCCTCCCCAGAGACTGCATCACCTAAACAATCAATAAACAGTTTTAAAAAGTACTTCAAGACAAAAGCACCCTTGTCTGTTTTTGACTTTGCTGCTTACCGTTCACCGCCACCTCCTCTTTCTTCACCTTCACGTCATTGTCTGTGACTTTAGCTTTCTGTGCCTGAAAGATGATTATATATTAATTACAGACCAAAAAAATCATGCTATGCATTTCTACCTCAGCTCTACACAGAACTTACAAAATTAACTCATTCTGAAGCTTAAACACACTACATTTCATTTAGTTGATTGGCTTTTTGTGTGTGTAGATTAACTATCTGCTGGACAATGTTTTACCCCAAGACAGCAAAGAATTTGCATAAAAATGGCTCCAGAAATGTTCAACTTTTTAATAAGATACACCACTTTTACCTTGGGCTTCTTTTCTAGGTCAGCCTCTGTTTTGGGTCCTAAGAGGTGCAGAACCTTTAAGATGAAAGCCAGAGCTTTATTATTTGAAAGAATCCCAGCGACCTTCACTGCAAATACTTAACCAGAATAACATTGCAATAACAGAAGGATCTTTTCCCAGACATACCTGCATGTCCACCTCATTCTTGATCACCTTGCCATCAGCCCATTTTAGAGCAGTGCGTGCTTCACCTGCACCAGACACAGAGGCTCAGTGAGAAATTATTTTTGGCTGTTAGGCTTCAGCAGCTGCAATAATATTTAACCAAAAGGTGGGAGCTCATACCCATTAGCAGTCCCATGTTGAAGTGGTACCTCTCCTTTAGCAGTTGATCCTTGTGCTTTTTAATCACAGCTTCTACCTACAGTACATTACACAGTTACAGTGCATACCACACCCAGTACAGCATGTAAAAAGACACACTTTTGGCTAGAACACTCACTGCTTCCTCAATCTGCTCAGGTGTTATGACTACACCCACTCCACATGCTTCGTCAAACTCCTTCTGGTTGATGGGGTCTTGTGGATGACCCTTCACAAAGTCCAAAGCAGCTACAAAAAAAATATTCAGAAAGTGGTTTATGTAATCTCGGTTTCATATACACGCGCGCGCACACACACACACACACACACGAGTAGTATCTGACAAGTCGAGGAACCCCACGACTGAGTGTATCGGTGCAGCACGGAGAAAGAATGCCTTTGGAATCAAACACATAACTCGTTTTGTGACACTATGATCAGCTGACCTGTGCTGATAATCTGGCATTCACTACTTCTGGTAATTTTTTTCTCAAGTTTCATAGGGTATATTGCTGATTTACCAACACCTAGATACTATAAAACTAGTACAAAACATAAAATTTGGTGAGTGAACCTAATCCATTCATCACCTTAAAATAATCATTTAAATAGGCGAAATCACAATGTTTGTTTTTTTTCATGATATTTGAGCAGCTTGAAGAGTTACATTTCAAATTACATTCCACTTAAAAACAGACAAACAAACAAAAATGTTATGATGTTTATGCTTGCTCCTCCTCAGTTGCTTTCTAGATATTAAAATACTGCAACTGCAACTTTACATGTGCACCATGAACGCATCACAAAGACGAGAAGCAATAAGGATATAATGATGATGTAACTGAGCTGTGGGATGTCATTATTTTCTAATTAAGGATCTCAAACCAAACAACCAATTTACAATCAGAATATACCACTCCACATAGTAACAAGGAGAAAAGATAAGTAAATAAAATAAATGAGGCAAAAAAAATAATGGATCCTTTTTCAATTAACTCCAATTTCATTCACATTCTTCATATTGAGTTATCATTTTAGACATGTAACACTTTTTAAAACATTTAAATTTATACAATTCTTTAAATTATAATGAAGAGAGTTCCACAGTCGTATACCCCCAACCGTTGGACTCATTAATCTTTGTGTAGTCCTAGCTGCTTAAAATAAAATTTCCTTCTGCTGTCTTCTCCCCCCGAACACATTAAAAATACTCTTTGTAACTTAAAAGGCAAAATATTATTTTTAGCCTTAAACATAATTAATAGTGTCTCCTAATTTTAATAATTTTGATTTTATAAAGAATTTATTTGTATGTTCTCTATATTTAACGTTATGAATCATTCGTAGTGCTTTCTTCTGTAATAAGTTTAGAGGTTTTATAGTATTCTCATATGTATTCCCCCAAACTTTGACACAGTAACTAAAGTATAAGAAAAAAAGTTAAAAATATAAAATGTGCATTGTTTTGTAGTCTAATAAATCTCTTACATTTCCCAAAATATAAATGTTTTTAACCATCTTCCTTTCTAATATACTAAATATGTGATTTCCACGTCAAATTTTCATCTACTATTACACCCAAAAGCGAAATTCAGTAACTCTTTCAATAAATTCTCCATTAATGGACATAATGACTTCTTCCTCCTTTACACAATTGCCAAATAACATGAATTTCGTTTTTGTCAGATTCAAAGATAATTTATTTACATCAAACCATTTTTTTAATCTTAACATCTCAGAAATCATAATTTCAACCAAATCTTTCAAATTCTCTCCAGAGCAATAACAATTTGTGTCATCTGCAAATAAAATAAAATTTAACCTTTTTGATACATCACAGATATCATTAATATATAAATTAAAAAGTTTAGGTCCCAAAATAGAACCTTGAGGAACGCCACATACAATCTTCAATCTTTCAGAGGTATTGCCGAGATAATGTACATATTTTCTAAATAACTCCTTAACCAATTCAATGCCACTGATCTCACACCATAATTATACAATTTAGAAATCAAAATAGAATGTTGTAACATGTCAAAAGCTCTTTTTAAATCAACGAATACCCCAACTGTGTATTTATTATTATGGGTTGCAGATGAAATATCGTCAATGATGCTAATGCCGTTGATCTATTTTTACGAAATCCAAATGGATTTTCATTTATTAGTTGATTTTTTTTCAATAAAACTATCAAGTCTTTGCGCAAAAAGTTTTTCAAGCACTTTTGAAAACTGTGACAAAAGAGACACTGGCCTATAGTTGTTAAAACTATGCTTATCTCCTGATTTATATAAGGGTATCACTTTTGCCACTTACGATCAGGAAATACTCCTGATTGTAACGAGAGATTAAAAATAAAGCAAAGAGGAATACTTATACAGTCTAAAGTCTTTTTAATTATAACCATGTCTATACCATCACAGTCAGTAGATTTTTTATTTTTAAAGTTTTCTACAATTGCTACTATTTCTTTTATGGTAATATCAGCTAAGAATAAGGAATTAACCACTCTACTTTCTCCTTTCCAGACTTCCTCATAGTCTGGGTCGTCATTTTTTCTAATTAAATTTGCTAAAGTAGGTCCAACATTTACAAAAAAGGAACTGAATTCGTTTGCTACTTCAATCTTGTCATCGACAACTTGATTATTCTTAATGAAATAAATAGGCCGATCTGAGGGTGTGTTCTTGTTACCCAATACTTCTTTAAAAATATTCCAAATGCCCTTAATATTATTCTCGTTTTCCTGAAAAAGTTTATTATAATAGTCTTTCTTGGCTTTCCTCAATATTAATACCAACTTATTTTTATAAGTATTTATATCACCTCCTGCAACCACTTTTCTGAGTATACGCACTTCTTTTGCGGTTCGGACTCTTTCTGGCATTTCTTTGGAGGTGGAGGACCACCAAAGAGAACTAATGGAGTGAGAGATTCCCACCATGCAAGCTCCTTTAATTGCTTAAAGGAGCTTGCTTCTTTGACATCTTTAAGAGTTCTAATCAAATGTCTGTCCTCCTCCAGAAAATCTTATGTACGCAAACTGGCGTTGCAACTTCTTATCTGGTGCGCGTCTTTTATTTTGACAGCGAATGTGCACCTGCAGACCACTTATGTGCACCCCTGTATATAGTTTAATCACACACACACACACACACACACACACACACACACACACACACACACACACACACACACACACACACACACACACACACACACACAC
>NW_005187501.1:2297835-2301446 GCF_000239375.1 Pundamilia nyererei
ACAACCCCTATTCTCATCTAACCATGTTTCAGACAGAGAAATTATTTGGAACTTGCCTCTCAAACTATACAGAAAATCTTCAATCGAAGCAAAACTTCTATAAAGACCTCTGCAATTAATATGAATTAATGAAAATGTATTAGCTATTTCAACCTTATCCCTGAATTGCTCCTCTGTCTTTACATGTGACATTAATTGTATTAAGCACATTCCTTTCAGGGTCAATACCTGCTTCAAAATCATATGGTTTATGATCTGAGTCATCGAGCATTATGCATAATTATTCTAAGAATATCTATTTGACCTCAAAAAAGAAAGGGATCCTTAACAATCGCACATTTATTTATCGACATATTTTAAAGTCCATTGATCTTATCTTCTTCCATGTCCAATTTACAACTTCCTTTTGTCCTTTTCCACCCGAAGTAGCATCTGTTCTTGTAAAGGATGAACTAATTGTTTTTAAGCTCATAGCCATGATTGGTCGTAACCGTCTGCCTATCTTGGTAATGTTATCTCGTATAAATGTCCAATTCCCCAAGATCCTTAATCGTTATAACCTTGGCTTCTACTGGTGTTCCATTAAGTTCAATCATCACTTTACAGTTCCTGGTCCAGGTTGCTTGAATCTTTGTCTCCTTCCGTAATATGCGAGCTTGTCTAGCAATATCTGCATTTCTTTTTGTAAGATGTTCATTCAAATATACTCCGCTTCCTCTCAAAAGGCTGGACCGCCTCAGCAAGTCAACTTTGTGTTTACGGTTTACAAATCTCACTACAATTGCTGGAGGAGCATTAGTGTGCCTCCTAGGAAGGGTATAGCATGCAGATATATTATTACTATGCAGGGGAAGTTTTTTATTCGAAAAGAAATTCACAACCTCCCGTTCCAACGACTGTAGCTCCTCCGTCGAGGGCTCGTCTTCTCCTCTTTTTGCACCGGTCCCAGACTCGGTGACTCTCGCATAACTCCTGTGTTTAGTTTCCAGACCCGTAATAATCACTTCTTCAAGTCGAGCCTGCTGTGCTAGATCATCCACCTTCCTTTCCAAAAACTGGATTGTCTTGTCTTTCTCCTTAATCGGATTTTTTAGTTCTTTGATTTGGTCCATCATCGACATTAGTATTCCTTGTTGCTTTCAGAGTATTTTTTCCTGAGCACTTTATATTTATTTCACAAATATTGTGCTTTAAAAGAATTTGTGAAAAAAAATTGCAGTAATTTGACTCAGATCATAATATAATTGGAGCACAAATTATGTTTAAAATATTTTTGGAAAACTTTGCTGGTTAAAACTGGGTCCACAACAGACCTTCTTTCAGTCGCTCTCTTTAGGGGTCACCACAACAGATCATCTACTTCCATCTCACCCGATCCCTAGCATCCTCTTCTATCACACCAACCCTCTGGATGTCCTCCTTCACTACATCTATGGATCTTCTCTGTTCCTGGCAGCTCCTCTGCTCACTGCACACTCAACCTGACCTGCTCTTCTGATATACTTATTTCTAAACCAAATTATCACATCATCTTGAAGTTTGCCACCCCCAGCTCGACCTCTTGTTATCTTTGTGAGTACCATAACTTCCAAACAGCAGGTCTCACTAGTATCTTGTAGACATTCACTTTCACTTTTGCTTGACTTCCAAAATTTTGATAATTTACCTGCAAGCTGTAGTTCTGTGCAGATCTTACGCTGAGCTATACTTTCTGAAAGAAATGCCAGGCGTTTGATGTCTTTAAGGCGAGATGCCATACTGTACAGCAATGTACCCATGGCTTTGTCCACTCCTGAGGCCCCATGGACACGTTGGACCTATTGAAAACAGAGAGGAAATTTAAGAATTATTAAGAATTTGTTAAAGACAAATAAGGAAATTGCTAATAATCACTACTTTCCTTATCTTGACCCTGGGGGCCTAATAAAGATAAAATAATGGATGGTTTACTACCAACTAAAGAAATATGAAAGTAAAAGTGTAACTATGGCGTAATGTACACAAAAGTTACAAGAAGGTCAGGGTAGGTCTATCTAAAACTATAACCAGTGTAGCATAAATAAATGAGAAGTTTGTATACAGCTGAGCTGTACAGTCAAGTGTCAGTCGTTTTCACAGCTGTGCATTCAGGTAGTTGAGTTACCCCATAAGCGTTAGGACCAACCTGAGTAATTGCCTCCTTCAGGGAAGAACTCAGCGAGTCATTCTTCAGCGTTTCTTTCGCTTTCTGCTCGCTGAGTCCAATGGACGTGAAAAGTGTCAGCGTATCTGCCATTATCCCGCGGAATTCACCGGTTAAAATCGGAACAGCACAGACACACCACCGCCACACACGACTTTGCTTCCTAAAGAGAGACCAGAGACCACTTCCTCTGGAAAGAAAAAAAACGTGAAGTACAAAGAATATTAGCCAATAGAACTCTGCGGGTTTGGATCTCACTGACCAATCGTGAAGGAGATTTACTAAGATTACCGCCTACTACGATCGAAAGAACCAATCAGGATTTGTGTTGACACCAGTGAGGGACGGGTTACCGGAATCTGGGTGATGTTGCATCAGATTTTAGTAATTCCTGACAATATGAATTTTTGAGGATCATTACTTGTTATCTATACTAGATAATATTTTAAACAATTATTACGGAAAATTTATACTTTTCACAACTTTTCATATAAAATAATTGCGCCTTTCCGACTCAGTGTAAGGTCTTTGTCGTCCATCATAATCTATGCCAAAACATCTCCGTGAAAGTTATTTACTGGAATGCCGCGTAGCTTCCTGGAAAATACTTCTGTATTTATTATTGTAACCTACCATACACGCCGGATTACACTACTATGCGTTTAAAAAGACTTTACTTTACTGTAAAGTTTGTTATTAATCACTAAACAGAAACTGCAAACAGCAGAATTATGGCCAAACATGCGGTGCTGTCATCTGGATCAAAAATGTGGAGGTCTATGTCTTGTTCGAAGTCCGAATTGCGTCTCGATCTCACTCTTGCGTGTGGACAATCCTTCCGGTAAGATGGTCAAAATCACGTCCAGCCTTTAAACATCAAATGCAAGTTGAAGCGGTTTAAAGTCTTTGAATTAACTCACATCTTATTCCCGCAGATGGAGGGAAACAACAGAAGGACACTGGACCGGTGTGATGGGAGGGCGTGTTTGGACTCTGACCCAAACAGATGAGACTCTTTGGTACCACGTGTACAACAACCAGGACACGCAGAAGGAGGGAAGTGACAGGAAGAGAAGATATAGTGTTTCTGTCTTGGACAAAAATACAGCAGAGAAGAGATTCAAATGTGCTCCAGAGAAGGAAGAAGATGAGCCTTTGGCTGTTTCTTCAGTACAGAATAGAGAGCTGGACGAAGAGATGCTGAGAGATTACTTCCAGCTGGATGTGAGGATGGGGGACCTGCACAAGGAGTGGGGAGCAGCAGATTGTCACTTCAAACACATTGCAGAGGTCTTCAAAGGTCAGTGTGTGAGTTTGTGTTTGCACAGCCTTGCTACTACAGTGGGGCAAAAAAGTATTTAGTCAGCCACCGATTGTGCAAGTTCCCCCACCTAAAATGATGACAGAGGTCAGTAATTTGCACCAGAGG
>NW_005187501.1:2302787-2329950 GCF_000239375.1 Pundamilia nyererei
TTCTGTCTCTCACAGTTGAAGTGTACCTCTGGTGCAAATTACTGACCTCTGTCATCATTTTAAGTGGGGGAACTTGCACAATTGGTGGCTGACTAAATACTTTTTTGCCCCACTGTACATATCACTTATTACACAGTAAGGTGTTACTGCTATGTTTTATCAAATTTCATAAATACTTTTTTGTGGGGGGGTTTTCCTGCAGGTGTGCGAATGCTGCGCCAGGACCCCACAGAATGCCTGTTTTCCTTCATTTGCACTTCCAACAACCACATCTCTCGGATTCAGGGCATGGTGGACAGACTGTGTCAGGCTCTGGGCTCACCCCTGTGCCAGCTTGATCAGACCTCATACCACGACTTTCCTTCCCTGTCTGCGCTTGCAGGTGCTTGAAAAGTTTTGCCACAGAACTTAAATCTATGTTTGTAATCTTATCAAAACCTTTACTGTCAGATGAAGACGATACTGAGAGTCTGAAGATATTCATCCCACTAGTTTTTTTTATTAACATTAACTGACTCATCTTTTTTTATATTAATTTTGTTGGCATTTGCCTTTAATGATAGTAGAAACAGATAGGAAAGTGGAGAGAGAAAGGAAGACATAAAGCAAAGGGCCTCAGGTCGGGCTGCTGATTTCTGGCCATATGACTTATGGTCACCTGCTCACTAAACCAGCACCCAGTGTACATCTTTAACGACTTTAAAAACAAGAATCAGGTGGACAAGTTTGAATTTAACTGTGTTCAAGTTTCAGCTGTTGATTTGAGATGAAGTTGAAGAATTTGGAGGTAGTCCTCCTCCATATTAGTCCATCCACTTTGTGCAATGTACCAGTATCATTTGCTGCAAAACAGACCCAGAGCATCATGCTGCCACCACCACGCTTGACAGCTTGTACAGTGTTTTTAGGTATGAAAATCTCACCTTTACTCGTTCAAACATAGCTACTGTCATTGTGGCCAAAAAGCTCAATCCTCATCTCAACGGACTATAAAACCTTTCCTGCAGATAGCAGTTGGTTTGTCCATGTGAGCTGCAAATTTCTGAATGTCCTAGCCAATTTCTTCTCATCCGAGGGTGACAGTTTGGGTATTCTTCCAGGCCTTATAGTAATAGAAAAGTAAATAGTGTTTCCACATCTGTAAAAAGAACAGTTCAAAGAAATCCTTAAAAGCCCCAAATTACCACGATATTCATGCCCATGATGAGTTTGTGAAAACTTCTGACCACAACTATGTTCTATGTTGTTTCATTTACTGTTCTTATCAGACAGCAGCATAGAGGCACGTCTTAGGGATCTTGGTTTTGGATACAGGGCTCGGTTTATCCAGCAGAGTGCGAAGCAGATTCTGGACAACCATGGGCCTCAGTGGCTTGAAGGTTTACGCAGCATCCCATATCTAGAGGCCCGTGATGCTCTTCGCACTCTTCCTGGCGTTGGTACAAAGGTACAGCAGATATTTTTGGGGGGAGAAAAGGCAAAAAAATGTGATGTTAACTGCTAACATACAATCAAGGCTTTGTGTCATATTTTAGGTGGCAGACTGTGTATGTCTGATGTCCCTGGATAAGCCAGAGGCTGTACCTGTTGACACACATGTGTGGCAGATTGCTAAACGTGACTATAAATACGCTGCCAACAATGGACAGAAGAGTATCACAGAGAAACTAAACAGAGATATTGGTCAGTATTCACATACCTGTTTAATGGTATGGTTTAAGCCCTGGTTTTAAACACTGGTAATAAAATGTTCAATCTAATATTTCTACACAGGAGATTTTTTTCGAAAGCTGTGGGGACCCTACGCTGGCTGGGCGCAGTCTGTGAGTGTCAATTTCTGCAAACTGTCTGTCTCTTATAGCAGGTCCCCTGTAACCACAGAGTGTCTCTCTTGCTTCAGGTTTTGTTTTGTTCAGACCTCAAGAAGTTCCAAAGCCTCAAAGAGATGGCACATCTAAAGCAACCAGTGAAAGATGAAGATGGTGAAGAGGAAAAAATGCCATGCAAAAAGACTAAAGTAAAAACTGAATGTACAGGAACCGTGGGGAACTTGAAAGCCAAGCCAGCATGTCACAAGAAAGCAAAGATTTCTGTTAAGAAAGAGCCGGTAATGTGAGGTAAACACATTACCGGCTTTGTAGCCTGAGATTCAAATCAGGCTACAAAACCACACATTTGCACAGACTGTGCATGTTCAGCATCATGTGACGTGAAATGAAATGTTGAGAGAGAAATGGATCATTTTCTCTTTCTCGGGGTTTTTATATAATTGTGTTGTAGCATCACTTCACTGTAACAAACAGAGCACACTAATGATATTTTTACAATAAAAAATAAGTACCTCACACTCTTTTTGTTCTCTGTAAAATGTTGATACCAGCAGAATCACAGCCATCATACATACAAGTGTGAATAAATTTCACACTACATTTTTAGGCAATAATTTACCAAAAAACATGCTGGATATAGAAATATGATACAAATTAAAACTAATATATGCAAATTCATACTTAATTTATATATTTTTCAAAATTTCATCAGAAGTTTGAATTTTCTGGCTTTTGCTTCATGGTTCAATTCTGAAAATACTAAAGTCATCATGAGCATATTGGCATTTAGTTTTGCTAAAACGTTGTCAGAAGAGGGCCCCTAGATGGCAGTACACAATGGAAGATGGTGCTCTCCAAGACATCATATGGTGGGGAATTCAGTTTTAGACAGTGTTTTAAAATCTGAGAACAAATTGCACTTTCTTCCTGGGTGAATACTTTCTCTCAGGCCGCCTGGCTCTTGTTACAATAAGTACTAATGCGTCACGGCAATTGCGTGCACGCTGGAAAAGGTCACAGCATGGCAAAGTGGTGCTGTGTTTCTTTAAAATGCATTCCTTACACCAAAATAATATTTCTGTCTGTTAGATCATGAAATGCCATTAGAACGAGCTGCTGTGAAGGGCTGTAGGGTCTGTATGTTATGTATAGGCACTGGCTGACTGTGTCAGCTGGTCTTTTTATAGCAGGGATTGCAGTTATCTGCTGTCAGTGCTTGGGGTGACTGTGACTGTGTCTAGTGACGGCATGTTAATGTCTCTTGGGCTGCCTGACTTCACTGTCCCTTTACAGCAATGACTATGCATTATTCTTGTTTCTTGAGATTATACGCAGCTGCATACTTTAGTGTGAAGCTCCAGAAATTATTTCTCATATGTAGGTGCATCATATACAAGTATGTCCAGTTTTGGCATATGTGCGCGCACGTGCGTGTGTGCGCGTACATCCATAGAAGTGTTTTATTTGTGGACGAGAGTGCAGCCATGTGAGTTAATGAATATGTGAGTCAGCTTTCGTTCCCATTCCGGTTGAGCTGGGCAGAAGCTGGGCCCCAGCTTTAGGGCAGAGTCACACTGAAGAAGAAAGACAGAATAAAAATAGAGCCGAGAGAAGCAAAAATTAATAAAAGAGCACAAAGGGGAGATGGGTGAAAGTACGCTGGAGGTAGGGGCAGGATATTCAGTTGACACACAAAGGCTAGAACAACACAACAGTGGCCTGTGTATTATGTAAGAGATGGGTCTCAGCTTGTGTTCTGTCCTTGGGGTATTGTTCAGTTAAAAGGACATCTCCGTGTGCCTACTTTCTGTAATGAGAAGGTCATTACTTTTCAGAAGCACCAGAGGGCCCCACATTTAGAGCTCAAGTAAATGAGGAAGGCCTAACTCAATTTCCTGAAACAGATCATAAGCTGCATATAGTAGCTTGTTTTTATCGCACCTGATCTACAGAGAAGTTTGGGAAACCCGTTGTCATATCAGATTCCCAGATTAATGCATGATACTGATGAATTATAATTATACTACTGAATTTTCTCTCATATAGGTACATTCATAGATTTTAATCTGATCCAGTACAGAAGCTTTGGCACACTTGCATAGTTAGTAGTTTATACCATAATTGTATACATAGACCTAATTCACCTGTGATTTTATTTAATTTTGCAGGTTTTGTCCAGTTGGTTATAAATCAAAACTAATCTTACAGCAGGAAATGATTAACCACAGTATAAAAAAATATGTCATTTGAATATAGACATTTCAAGTACACATAATACTATTAAGAATATTTAAAAAATGTGCGTAGCAGTGCTGTGAAAAGTCTCAAGCCACCCCTCATTTCATTATATTTTGTTAGGAAAATGATTGGAGTGATTTACAGAAATGAGCAAATGTGGAAATTTAGTATATAAGACAAAAACAGGGTTAGTATAATTCTAACTGAACTCGCTGTCATTTCTTTAAGTAGTCTTCAGGACTAGTTCTGCAACATTTTGTGTACCATGCAGGTTTTTCCACTTTGGAAAAACAACTGCCTGGAGGGACAATAAATCTTTTGTCCAGTATAATGACCATTTTCCCGAAGCCTTCGTTACTCACTATGTTTAATGGACACACATTTTTGGCCAAAGGAACGCGACTGTGTTGAAGATTTCAGTGCATCTTTGTGAGGTGGATGGAAACATCGTCGTACCGTACTGGCACACTTTTATGTTTGTCTGAGTTGATGCTGGACGATTCACGTTAGCAAACACTGCACTGTTTCACTTAGAGACAAGCTCTTCAGCGTCTGCTTTGCAGGACATTTGAGCTTTGGTGTATATTTGTCTTTTTCCCCTCATTCTTAAGGAAATGACTTTCAGATATCATCAGCTATAAATGTGTTTGGAAATCTTTGGAAATTTTATGCCAGTGGCATTTTTTGCAGATTTGGTGAGAGAAAATTTGCAACAAATGATGTGTTTTTGTAGCAGATTGTTAGTAACAAATTGAAGAAACTTTTTTCCCCTGTTTGCTAGGTTTTCTGTTATTTGTAGACACAACACTGGCTCATTCCAGTTGAGTTTTCTGTGCTTTAATGATTCACAGGTCAGTGTTAAGTGGTTTAACAACTACAAAACATTCCTCTGAAAATATTCAGGTACAAAACAAAAGCGAAAACCAAAAAAGGTGAAAAAGCAGCTAATGTCCAAAGAAAAACTTTGAAATACTCTGTCTGAAGAACTATTTTTATTTGAGCTCTGATTCTGTTTCTCCTCTTTGTGAGCTCAAAAGTGGTCTCTGTGTGCTTTACCTCCACATTTTCTGTCTCCCACTAAAAGTGATGGATGTTATTATTTCTGATTAGTAACAGGCAGTATTATATAACAGTATCTGACAGACTAGCTAAATTGGATCAAATTTAAAGAGAACTGTGTTGATTTACTAGATGTGGTGTAATCTAATGCTGTTGGATGCAGCTGTGATGGACAGGATAGCAGTCCCCACATGGAAGTCTGTTTTGGGGGCCCAGAGATGGGGAGATTATTCTTTAGAGCCTAGACAATCTTATGGGTGAAGGGAAGCCACAGAGAGAAAGACTTTGAGCAGCAGTGTTTTAGATCTTAAGCTTTTCTAACTCATGAGTGTGTGGATGGACGTTAGCATATGAAGGTGTTGGCTGTTCTTAAAGAAAGAGGCTTATTTTGTGGAGAAAATTAATACTTTCTACCATCTGATGGGATCTATGCTTGGCTTGCTGCGATTAAGGTTTAATCCCTTATAAATTGGGAGGAAGAAACAGGTTGTCTGCTTCAGGGTTATATTTCAGCACCCCTACCAGTATCAATTCAAATGACTAAGTGGAACGTATTCACCACATTCCTGTACAAAGGTGGTATAGAAATATGACCCACAGTATTTATGGGTGTGGGGTAGCAGGAGCTTTATGTGTGGTTTACTGTTTGCCATTAAAGGCAAGTTAAATTAGTGAGGTTTAAATACAACCCTCCTCTGATTGTATTTAATGCCCACTCAAAATCTCTCATATGATTTAATGGCTTCCAGCTCCATATACATGTAATCTACATGGTTTGCTTGTTTTAATGGAACAGATGTTGTGGATGTAAGCATAGTCATGCAATTTGGGTCATTTCTTTCTCCGTCAAGGGAAATTATAATTATTTAACTGAAAATGAGAACATGTTTTTTCAGAGTGGTTCTCGTCTTTGTGAGGAAAATCAGTAATGTGATACTTGTATAAAAGCAAACGTAGAGGTATGTCTTAAGCAAATAAAATCTTCATGTTTAGACAATTCAGGTGAAGATGACAACCACGACCACACCTGGCAAGTCTTCTGTGTCAGCTGCTATTAAATGCTTGTGAATGCTGTGGGTTAATGTCTAATGGGGAGAACCGTTGAAAAGACACTTCTTGTTGGGGCATGCCTTTAAAAAAGTAGAAGAAGAAACTTTCAGTTTAAACTCAACATGATTATGTGAGAAACCGACCTCTTATGAACACCCCTGAGGTCCCGCCCGTTCAAAGTTCAGACGAGAGAAAGCGAAAGCATCTAGGCATTTTTTTTTTAATTTGTTGACATACACAACATCACAATGATAGAAATACATCTTTGCTAACAGGAATACCACAGCCTCCATATGAGCCAGAAAAATACTGCATGAAAGTAGCAAGAAACATGAAAAACTCATATGTCATGTTGAAAGAAAAATATGAATACAAATGTACCTGAATTTCAATTTGAATTTCTTTTTAAATAATCAACAATAAGTAAACTCCTTATAATACCTGTAATGACATAAAATTGGTATGAAAATATTTTAGAGAAAACTGTTTTTTAAAAAATGTATTTTTTTATGTGCCACCCCAGAATTTGATCGCACCCCTGCTGTGTAACCAAGGGTGGAAATTATAGCATGGCCAAAGAGGTTCATTATGTAAATATGTGATTATGTAATGATGAATAATTATTACATGCAGTTAAAGTGACAAACTGGCAAATTTTGCGGGGTGTACCCTGCCTGCCTTCCATGACAGCTGGGATAAGCTCCAGAGATGGACTCCCACTCATATACTTTGCAGTGGTTTGGTCCACTATAATTCCCTAATTCCTTACTTTGAAAGCTGTAAACAAAGAATGTGTAAGACACTGTTATTTACTTTTACTTCTAGTAGTAAAATGACACACATTTACTCTTGCAACCACACTATATTTTATTAGCTCTATTACAGGGTAGCTGTGTCTCCTAATGCGTTTCTATGGAGGCAGGTGGTCTGTGCACATTAAAATCAAATTTTCAGCCAGTTTCCAACTGCTTTTGTTTGCTTTTTATATTTTTTCAAGTTTTATTTGTTATTTTTAATTCCAGACCCGTTTGTTTGGACTCCCTAGTGCCACCTGATTGTAAAAAATTCTGGAAACACCCCTGGGTCCCCATGTCTGGTAGAAAGGGAAGTAAATAATAGAGAAGGTGACAGACCCAATAAGAATATATTATATTGGCCACAAGTTATAATAAACGTGTGAATTTAATCCCTTACTTACATCGGCAACACTCAATTCAGGCTATATAGTACTCGTGAGACGCAAAAAATACCTGCTGTACTTATATTCTAATCAGGCTGACACCCATTGCCTAATCTTCTATATTTGGTTGGTGCTTTAAAGTATGCAGGGTTAGGTTACTCATTCCCTACCTGGATTAGATATAATCCAGGTAGTGTACAATAATGTGATAACAATGCAGAAATGTGTGTGCGCCACCTGTCCAACCCTTACGTGTCTCCTGCTTGCTCAGTAATAATGTAATGGCATTAGGAACAATCCTCTGAGCTGCACAGGATATTTTAGGACTCAGATGTACTGTCCAGACAATATAGCGAAAGTGACAAATACACAGGTGATTGGGAATGAGACCTGCTCCTAAGCAGGATTAATGTCTGCAGTAAACTTGTCAACTTATGTCTGTGTTTGGTCTCAGTCACCGCAAAGCTGCAGCCTCAACAGCATGTCCAAACTAGAAAATGTTTTGTTTGTGCAAGAGAGAGAGAGACAATCAGGCGAGGGGTGGGTGAAGGAAAGGCACTGAGCCAGGGTGCAGCACGAGGAAACTGTATCAGCTTGGCTCAGGCTGGCTTCCTCCCCTCTACAAAAGCCCGGTTGGAGGGCAGTGAAGAGGAGCTGGAGGCTAGAGTTTCAAGCACCGAACTGACAGTCCGTACTGCACAGAGAAATGTCAGGTGTATCCTCACCTGTCCACGCAAATATGAATTCGTTTCCACTCCTCTTCCCGGCCACTTTATCGGCTAGGTTTAACGCATAACAGCCAATTTTCAGCTATAATCCAAGGAAAAACCCCAGAACCTGGATACTACAGCAAGCTGTGTGATGATGTCAGTGGCAGTGTCGTCATATTTCCACTGGGCATCGTCTAAACACGCTGCTTTGTAAAGGTAGACGGCGTGACAAGGAGCTCAGGTTCAGCTGCGCGTCCTATTGCTATTGCGTAACAGGCGTGCCAAGCGGAAGGTTGGCAGGTAGGCCGTCGCGTTTATCCGCTTTTGAGAGAGGAAAAAATGAGAGGGAGGGAGCGATCTGGAGAGAGATGGAGCAGTCGGAGGGGGCGTACATCTCCTCAGTCGCTCGTGGCTAGAAAGCTGGCAACGATACAACGCTGCTGAAAGGCAACCTCTCTTTGTGCCCATAGAGGAGCGGTTTGAACCTCCACCGCCGGCGGTTGTTATCCTGCGTGCGAGGTAAACCCGGACGACACCTTTGCTTTCACTTCAGGATGTCCTAGTCCTGATAGCCCTGCCGCAGCGGACGCCATCGACTCGGAGCCTCGCAGACTCGCAGGTATGTTTGTTTGTTGCTTGTAACGGACAAACCCTCACGGTAACAGTTATTGGTTGACTGCTATGCGGCTAGACGTCTTTGCGCAGTGATATGCGTGACGCTGTCTCTACCTGTGCCGCGATGTCAGCCGTTGGATCGGGTTTACAGGCGAGCATACGCTGCACGTTAATCTTTGCCCTCTACCTGTACCTGGTTTCCTCTGCGGTACTGAACTTTATGTGCGAAGTTAGAGGGAGTACTGCCTTATCACCCCCATCTCACATCGTGTAAGAAAAAGCGGCAGTTTGGGTGAATTTTGCCAATTAAAGCCATTCGCGACCGCGTGTCCCCGCAGTCAGGACGGCAACGTGACGTCGTTACTACTGCTCATCATAACTAACAACATGAAATATATACAGCTGGTCTTAAATCACCCCGTAATAACAATAATAATAATAATTGGGACATAATTCATTTAAAATCACTCAAATGTAAAAGGAAATTGTTTAGGCTCAATAGGCAGTAAGCATACAAAAAGGCTGTTTTCTTTGGTGACACAACAAGCCCACTCCACGCAACAAGTGGAGTGGGCCCTGTTATCTCTTTATTTGTCCCTTGCTGCCAGGTGCTCGACATGTGTTTTTAAGTGTGTTTACACAGGATAGCAGGCTCGTCCAACAAAGCCATATGCGCAAAAGCGCTGCGGCCCTAGTTTAGATGGTCTGGATTCACACCCATGCCTCATCGGGATTTAAGTGGAAGGTGAGGAGGAAGAAGTGGAGTGCGTCTCTCAATGAGCTGCTCCAGAGTGCTGGTGGATGTAGTCGAGCAGAAAGAAATGCAACAGAACTAATTTTCAAAAAAGAACCAACACACAGAGGGGAAAAAAAGGCCTATCCTTTTCCAAAGAAGCTCCATAAAGACTTCAATAAAGCCCATAAAAGGTGCGCTATAACTACAAGTAGTCACTCATATTCGACCAGAGAACTTTAAACAAGCAGGACAGTTAAAACATCCCATAATTATACAGCCCTGAACTGTCAGCCTTTTAGAAAATAAGGCATAGCTTAAGATATTAGTGAAGCATTCATCCCAGAAGATGATCTGCCCACATCTCTTATTTGGGTGCAGATCTTTATTATCTGTGGGAAGATAAAAGATGCAATAAATGTTTTGTAACTATAAATCAAAAATGTCCATGCAGATGATAGCTGCTTACGTTATTTTGCACACAACCTGCTTGCAAAACTCAGTAATTTGCCACGCAACAAAGTTTTATTGCATGCATGTAACAATGTGAGTGTCTGGGGTTTAAGTAAAGCCGCGGTTCAGTAAAAGGCCAAGAGTTTATGACTTGCGATGCCTGCAGTTGATTTTCCTGAAAGTGTTTTGCGGCTTGACACGGTTTGGCAGTGATCTTAGTCTGTCATCAGACTCGCTATCTTTCAGGGCGTGTTTAGTGTTTAACGTGTGAGTGCTAATTTGAAATTAAGGTTCCTCCCAAGTTGTGAATATTTGTCCAATCTGGTTGACTTTTTCACCATTATCACCTCTCAAATATTAATATTGGCAATCTGTGTTTTATTTTTGTCTATCTAGATGTGTCTCTTTGTATGTGTGGAGTGCGGTTTGGGGCCTTAGCCTTTATGCCTGACCTTCAGCCTTTGATCTGTGGCTCGTGTGAAGGCGTAACATGACTCAAAGATGTTGTGGGGCTCAGCAATTTTAAGCGGGACATCCGCTTCAACTGGGGATCAAAGACATAGGCGATTGGTTCAGGACCCTCTCCTCCTCATATAGCATGTCTATGGAGTGTGGTCGGTTACTCTGCTGTAGTTTAGACCCCCCCCCTCTCCCCGAGAGAGGCATCTTTAACAGGCTGTGGTTTGCATCAAGAGATAAATGGATGGTGTTAGTCTATAATGTATGTAAAGAGTTTGGTCATGGCTTTAAATGTATCAAAATAGTTTAAAAAGATCAGTTTAGGGACTTTTTAATAAATAAATTTTATGTGGTGGCAAGTTGAGAGTTGTTTGTAATCCATATGTTGTTTCAAGGTGAGGAATTTTTTAACGGTCAAACCAGCGACCTCCCCCACTTGTTGCATACCAACGTAACCACACTTACTCCCTCTTTCATTTCCCCCCTCTCACTTTTTCTCTCTCTGTCTCACATACACACTAATTCACACACACTGCTTCACAGTCCTACTTCTCCACCCACCAACATGCAGTACAAACAAGTTATACATCTGTAGAGTATGCTGATGTGTGAGCAGTTACACAGTGACACACCAGTCTTTGGTTATTCATTCAGCCTCTTTCTTTCTTTCTTTCTTTCTACAAGTTACATTTTTTAAAAAGTTTTCTTCCCATGAGATTTTCATTGGGAGTGGCCAGTTACCAAGCAAATCTGAGATGGTTTGGGTATATGTAGAGGAGGGATAGTGGCTATATTGGATAATGGATGTTTAATACTTTGCTACCGGACAGGGGGAAAAGAGGAAGACCTCAGAGGAGGTTCATGGAGGTAGTGAAGGAGGACATGCAGAGGACTGATGCGACAGCAGAGGATGCTGAGGATAGGGTAAGATGGAGGGAGATGATTCGACCCCTGAAGGGAGCAGCTGAAAGAAGAAGAAGAGGGTTTTTCCAGAACGAATCATAACAAAAACGTTCATTCTTGGCTGAGTTCTTCTCTGAGGATGAACGCTTCACTGATAAGTAAGCCTTCTCCACAAGACGCTCACATCAACACTGAATGTTACAGGTCAACTAAGATATCAGAGATCTTTGTCTATAGTTGAGAGGCCTACCTATACCGACATAGATGTAGCACAAGTGATCGTATCTTCACATATAAACAGATTGAGACTATGTTTGATTTTAAGCCATACGAATGGCAGTGGCAGTAAGCTCATTACATTTTTTTCCACTAGCACCACAGGGAGGTTGTATCTGAAATATCTTGCCAACTAATGGATGGCTTGTCATTAAATTTGACTTATTTTCCCTTTTAGACTTATTTGGGTTCAGAGATGACCCAACAAACAGCCTGCTTGCTTGAAGGTATCAGTTACTGAGAACAAAAACATTTTTTTTTCTTTACAAATCTTTTCAGAAGAAGTACGAGCCAGCATGAAAGACTATCACCTAAAACAATCTACTCTAAATAAATAAAAAAATGTGATTTGATTTGGAAAAATTCAAGTAAACACAAGTGCAAATCAGACCTTGGTGTTTGAGTGCTCACTTTCAGCACTGGACAGTTATCTATACTCTGTCCCGATGAACACGTTGCATTAAGAAGTATTGAAGTGTGATACCTGACAAGTGCACATTAGACTGAAAGACACAAATCCTTCTGTTCACAGACTTACACTGAAATGTCCACTCAAATCAGTGGGAATGTTGCTCTGCCAGACTGTCTTCAATCTGGCAGCAAGTGAGAGAGAACATAAGCAAGAAAGAGGGGGATTCTCCAAAGACTTTAATGCTCAAAGCCCCCGCCCGGTTCCCTACACAAACTTTAAGCAGTAGCTTGCATTGTAATACATTACTGTAGACGTGACATCACAATTGCAATGGTTAGTAACTGATTAGTAACAGCTGTTGTAGTACTGAATCATATGATTGTATAAGCAGCAGGTCTATAGTGTGGGCAAGCAGTTTACAGTAATCTTCAGATTGTTGCATGCTGCTGTACTATTGGATATATAATCCATGGGCATTTCCTGCTCTGGACAAAGCACACATTGTGCAGGAAAGCGTGACGACATCTACACACCATGCTCAACACAGTGCAGATGAAATACAGAGTGATGTGTTCTGTCTGTGGCCCCCGGGGGCTGAACACGATAAAAATACTCAGACCATGCACACGTCTGCCTTCCCTCCATGGACAGTCACAGAGAGATGCACTGTCTTATTTGTGTATGTGTGTTGACTGTGTGTTAAAAATGGGCTAAGAGGATGCAGTATTCACACTAGCCCGGAATCGATGATCGCACTGATCTAGGCTTTGTGGAGTATGTGCTTGTTCGTAGGCTTCGAGGAGGTGTCTTTCTGCTTAAAATTACTCCACTCGTATTAGTTCAGTGGAAATTCCTAGTCACGCTGCTCAAATCCAGTGAAGGAGAACATTTTTGGAGAGACGCTTCAGTGTGTGTTACTGTGTTCTTTTGGATGATGTGTGGAGATGAGATTAATGCTGACAGCGTTTCAAATACAGCAGCAGAATGTTACTCCCTCGCCACTAAAGCCAAATGCCATTTGAGACTCATTATTCTGTTCTGCTTCCCCTCATACACACAGACTGACACATGTTGGTTTGCTTTTAGATCAAGATAATGGTATGTTTACTAAACGATATGTGGTAATAGTCAGGTTGTTCATGTTCTTGTGCCAGAGATTGCACACCTGCCAGTTAACCTCAGAAGAAAGGTGAAGTAGGATCAGTTTCTCCACGTGGCTTCCTGGATAAATGGCCGTGTCAGCTCTCCATAACAAACCCGTTAATCCTGAAACATAGTTTCTGTGTGACTCTCTTTTTTCTCAGATATTTATATCCTTACTATCGGCATTCACTCAATCTTAGTCTAAATTTTACAGCTCTCACTGCTTTTCTCAGTCTTAATCTTGTCCCGGACCCCTTTAACTGAGGCATATCCAAAGTCCGGTCCGGGGGCCAATCGCGGCCCTAGGTCAGATCTTTTATAGCCCCTCGATTTTCAGACCATGTGTTTTATCTAAGTCTCGTTTAAAATTGACCTGAGATACTGATATTCAGCGGCTTCACTGAAGTTACAGGTATTCCCGACAGCTTGATCTTTATGTTATTTTCTCTCCATATGTGAATGAAAAGTACATTTTTTTTGTTAAGGCTTAAACTCTCCTGATCACCGTAATGACAGCTCTTGTGTTATTGAAAATAAATTGTATTTATGCTTCCAAAAAGGCAAGAAGAATTGTTGGCCCCTGGGTGATTTTCCATTAATAAATATGGCACCCTTGGAAAAAATTTTGGACACCCGTGCTTTAACTTATCACGCCAGGCTTCCATCTCCATCTCCCCTCCTGGCCAAACTCTTTTTGAACCACTTTCCTATCTCCACATTCTTACATCTACCATCTTTTTTCCCCCACTCATCGCTCTATTGTTAGGACTCTCTCAGTAACCCCTTTGCTAAACCAGCTCTGGTAAAATAAGGGATAAAAAGAGAGAAAAGAAAAGGGGGGGAAATTAGAGTTGGCCAAAATCTGACAAGACAGAGCAGAAGAGGTGGGTGAGACTGGAAAGAAAATAAACAGAGACTACTGTGAGTGGGTGGAGATTGAGATCTATAAGCACTTATGTTACCATACTCATTGACAGTTTTTTCCCTTCAGAAGCTCCCGTGTGAGAAATTGTGTTTTGCAAAAGACCAGTATACGTTTCCTCACATATCAACAGTGTGTTGTCTCACCCGTGGTGCAGACTCACACATACTTATACACATTTTCCGTACACTCACACAGATTACTCATACACTACATATGTTCATGAACACAAAATGAACGTCAGCCGTGGTGTGGAGCTGCAGTAATTCCTCTGAGACCTAAACATTGTGCCTGTGAATGGACCCTAGGTGATTCATCAACAGCAAAATGAATTCCCCCAAAGGCACCGATGTCTATTTTCTGTGCTTTCCCTCCTAACGTTTCAGCAGTAGTGTCCTGACTCTCATCCCTGAGGTTGTCTTCTGCTGTGAGTCATAGGTAGAAACTGGTGTGAAGGGAGATTTATATAAGTAAGAGAGAAAGAAAAGGGGTGTTTTTTTTGGATAAGAGCAGCTTGTTTAGGGGACGTGCCTGCCAGCTGTTTGGCAAGATGACTCGTAGGATTGTGTAATCCTCAAGGGCCTGGGGGTTTCTACGTGTCACTGGGCTCCCTGAGCTTCACCACACTCGGTGTTACAGCTGTCAGCTTCTGGCATCCACGGCTTAAACATAACAGCAAATAAAGAAAGCAGAGTCCTGATGCTTGGACCGAAGATTATTAAGGAGAAAGGAACTGATACTCTCCCCAAAGAAGTATCAGTTTTATGGAACAGCTAGTGAGGACAAAAGTTAACAAGTCCATCTGCCACGCAGTAAAACCATCTGTGACTTGATTTTCTTTTCTGGCTCGATCGTTTTAATGTGACTTGTTATATAACTTACAAGCTGAACTTATGCTTTTATGTGTCCCATGTCCTCTGTAACCATACACCTTACCACACCCTGTGTGTCTGCCGTTGTCATGCTCCTAAAACAGTGGGAGTTTCACTGACCTACCTTCTGAATCAGTACAACAACGGCTACAGTACATAATCTTTAAATCAGATATGACCAAAAATTCTTGCTTCACAATTCCTGTTATGACGCGCTTCAGACCACTGCTGGTAAATCAGTAAGAATACTGGAATCGCCACTCAGAAGTTAAACCTTTTAGATTGATCTGATGCAATATAAGTAGGTTTTGAAACACCTTTCCCGCACCTGTGTGGTGTGTCTACATATTCGCAGTGCTTCATATATCTGTGCTTGCGTAATGTGTTCACGAAATTAACACAATTCCTGTTTTTCTCAGCAGAAACGCAGTGAAAGGATGGTGTGACAAACAGACTTCCAGAGGAACCAGTCACTGCTCAGCGCTCAGAGGGAGACCATGGCTCCCATGTCCCTCATGCTCCTGGTCTTGCTCACCTACATCATCGATTTTGCCGATGCTCAGACCGTCATCGGCTACTCCTCCTCCTTCTCTTCTCTGGACCTGCCTAGCGATTCTTCACCTCCACCAACCAAGCAGACTCCTCGTTTCTGGCCATCTTTGCCTCCCAGGGGACGCAGTGATGTGCCCATCAGAGTTACAGGACAGGACAGGTTAACAACTACAAATACAGTGGAGCAGAGGGAAAGACTCCATCCATCGGTGACACAGTTCAACCACCCTCTTCAGTCTGCCCTTCCCACACAGAACCTTAGCAGTGGACTAATTGTAACCCAACCAACTGCCTCTAGGCCCAGAACTGACACAGCCAGTTTAGCATTCAGCAGGGCTTTCAGAAAGGGAGTTGCCACTACAAAAAGCTCAACTCCACCTCCACTTGCGTTGGACTCTGCCGAAGTGGCTGAGCCTGCAGGTGATAAGACAGTGACAGGAGCGAATCCAATGGAGGAAGCAATTAAAGAGAAGCAGGGTGTTGATTCACAAGGGTTGGGATCAGGTATTGCTCCAACAGTAATGTTTGTGAAGGAGGAATCACCCGATCCTCTGTCAACAGTTGATGATGAAATGGCACAGTATCGACCGCAGGCACAGACCGCGGTCTCTAAAGTTTCTGATGTAAAAACTCCACCACTGGACAGTCAGACCGTGAAGCCTCACCTGTTTGCGTTGACAACCACCAGCACAACCAGCACCACTTCTACAACAGTAGCGAGTGAGAAAGTGATGACCCCACTGTCCTCTGTGGTAACGCAGCAGACACTTAAGACTGTGCAATTAAAAGGTGAGAAATCAAAAATGCTAGGTTGTTACATGAGAATCATAATCATGATTATGGTGGTTAGTATTAAGATTGGGATCATTTACTGAATCAGTTTATCTCAGTTATCTTGTTTTTAACAATTGTTTGAAGCCTTAAATGTAACTGAATTTAAGTTCAGGTAAGGGGTTAATGCTCGATGTGTTTCCTTTCCTGAAAAATTCTAGGTGAACTGGGACCAAACACTCCTTCCACTGACAGAGTTACTCCAAAGCAGGACTCTGATGCTGCCATGTTACCCCAACCAACATCTACCGTGACTGGCTCTATTGCTAAACAGCTCCAGCCTGGAGCACAGCCGGTTACTACCCAAAGCAAGAACAGTTCGCATTCAAACACCACAAAACTACAAGTGACAAATACTTCTACACCCAGTGTGCTTCTTTCTGCCAAATCAACAACTCAGCTCAGCAAAACAGTACAGCGAGGAAGACATGCTGCAAGCACAACAGTGCAGTCGCTGAAGATGGGTAAGAAACAAGAGCCTTGTGTTCTCTGTTTCCTGTGTCCTCTGGTAATTCAAAATGGAATTATTTGTGCAGCTGGGACTTTTTTACTGGAAGAATTTAAAAAAAAAGTCTTCAAAGGAGGGGAAAAGTAGACACACGTTTCCATGGAAAGTGGGGTTGCAATGTGTGGGTAGACACAGCAAGGGAGGTGAGAGAGCAAGCTTAAGAGGGGGTGGGCAGAATTTCAGCCAGGCAAAGAGATAAGAGAAAAAAAAAGGAAGGGGGGGGGGGCAAGGGCCTAAAAAAGAGACTATTGGGAATACCGATGAGAGAGTAGACGGTGTGGGTGAAAGCAGAAGAAAGGTACTGGCATAGGAAATGCAGGGAGTGGAGATGGCAATGAAAACCAGATGCAGAGAGGAAAGGGGATGAAGGGAGAGGAGATGAGGAAAAGTAAATGGAAAAGGAAAAGCTTGACACGTGGGACACATGACCCAGTCTCTTAGATACCGTAAGAATAACATCATTATGACTTTTAAGCAGCAGGACTCTCCTTCAGAGCACCTTTAAAGGAAGCGCACTCAGGTTTTTGTTCTGTAAGCATGAGCCAACTCTTTTTCTTTTCAACATTAGCTTACGTTGGTTCAGCCAAAGCCATTTGGCCGCTCCTTAACCGTGACATAATGGGCAAGGGTCCGAGGTCTGTTTTGCTCTTTCATACTCAGTCATGACAGCGGTAGCAGCTGCTGCGCTCATAATAAAAAGCAGAACACTGGCTAGTTCTATCATATGAACCTCAGTTCGTGCACGTACATTAGACCTGCAGAGATAACCTGATGAGCACAAACAACGATGCACTCAGACTCAAAACCCATCCGTATATCAAACAGTAACGTTAACTACCATAATGAACATGCTTACAGTTATGTACACACACACACTGGGAAGCTCCTCGAAGGAAATTGGCTAGTTAGGCTACAGCACAAGTGCGTAAATGAAAACTTCACCATAACTGTGTTTCTAGCGATTATCGAAACTCCATCAAACTCCGTCTCTCAGGTGGAGAAAGGGAAGACTGAAGTGAGAATCCTTCTCCCATTTACTTGCAAAAAGGATTAAAAGTAAAATAGATTTTAAGACTTTTTTAGTTTACTGGAGAAAACTGATCTGAAATGATGATAAAAATGTTGTGTTCACTGTTTTGCAGCCACTCCTTTTCCCATAGTTGTGTTTGGAAATATGCCTTTTTTTCACATGTGAGTCATGTGATGATAAATTTAGGCAGATTTGTCATACCAAAGCATTAATTTTAGGTACGCTGTATATATTATCAAGTAGTTCCTGAAGTGCTTACTGAAACAGGAACTACCACAACGATTATTTGTGTTCTTTGAGTCTACATACCTGACTGGGGACTGATTTTGTCAGCACAGTAGATTTTCAGTAGTGCAAGTTGCAAAAAAAACTTCATAAGTGTGTGCTTGAAATTAAAAAAACAAAACAAAACTCCTTGCCATAGATTCTTTTTAATTTCTAACGTATCTGTATCTTCCTTATACGAGGTATCTTTATCCGGTGTTCAAACATAAAATATTCCCAAAGGTGGGTGTGGTCCGAGAACTCACAGACTTCTTGGCCTGCGTTATCCAATCACATGGTGGTCTCCAGTTATTTTTCACCTCATGTCAACATGTGGACATATGAAGCCGTGTTGGCAGTGCATATGTGAAAGAGGAAAAAAAACTCAAGGGCAGGGGTAGGTTTAAATGTATCCAGCTGTGTAATGTGATCACAACATCTGGAATGTGTCTGGATCTCGCTCCTGTTAGAAAAAAAAACTAGAGGAAAGTAAAACATAGCTTTTGTATAAATAAAGAAGTGTGCCTGTGATCTGCATGCAATGCTCAAGTATGCAAAGCATTTTTGTGTGTGTGGTGTCTGCGTGCGTGATAAAATGAGGCAGCGAGGGAGAGGAGTGAGTCATTATTTAGTGTGGCAGTTTCATGGTTGTCTTCTACAGGGTGAGGGCGAGCTTAAAGTCTTCCAAGCAGTTGATGGTTTGAGTGTTTTATTGTATCGTTCCACCATCCATCAGATTTAAATGTGTGTGAAACAACTCCACATATTGTGTATGTTTGCTGTCTTTCTTAAATTATTTCTAAATTGTTACACATGGTAGTATTGTTACTGTGATATATGTACATACAGTAAGTGGCTTCCAAAGACCTCGGCGATGAATGAACCTTTGGTAATGTTGTTGTGTGTTTCAGAGTCATTCCAGGAGGAAAAGGTGGAGTGCTTTGAACAAACAGAGTGTGTGTGAACATGACAATATTAAAGAGAGAAAGAGAAACACAGACAGAGATGTTATATTGCCAAGATGTCTTGTCTCATTAGGTCATTTTGAATTGTATAATACTTTAAATGTGAACAGCAGTTTCCCTGGATCATACATGTATTGTGACACATCACTGAGTTGCATAACACAGATGTCCTTGTTAATTACATAATCTAATCCAATTAAGTCAGACAATTGCTTCCCGGTTATTCAGAGGAGCTCTTTTGTTAGTCAGATACATTTATAATATAAACAAGAGGATCGGCTTGCAGTGCTGTTCGCATAGAATATTAGGGTTTTTGGGTGATTGACATTTCATCTTTAAAACTGGTTTTAGAAGAGGTGCCTTGTCTTTGGATTCCATATTTATGTGCATTTTTAGGAAGCGATATGCAGTCTCTAGACTTCTGTTTTTATACATGAACACTTTGTTATTTCCATACTTAGAAACAGTTATACATCTGATGGTAGTGAAAAGAGAGATGAGAGTGACACGAAAACTGATGCTAATGCAATGGTGCACAGGCGATGTTGCTCCTCACCTTCTGGTGACCCTGAATTGGATAAGCAGCTGAGGAAGTGATTTCAGAGATTTTGAAGAGAGAAACGTGGCGCTCAAAAGATCCTGATTTTAGGAGATCTCCACAACAGCCAAGATTTGAATAGAGGTAGAACACCCAGGACTTTTTTATTATATTGGATGGTGATTCTAAACAAGCAGTTTTTATGATCTGGAGCCTGGAAAATAAAGTTGATTTGATTTCACAGTTTGGCGTATTTGAGTAGATAGACCTTGGACAATGCACCTCTGCAGAGCTGATTAGGTTACTCTGCACAACTGAAAGGTCTCAGCTGTCTAGCTCATGACTGTGATGGTGAACTAAACCCCTCTAGTGGTTGTCAAAGGTTCTACATCTGTATTAATATCACTTCAGAACAATAAAGCATATTTTGTGCATTTCAGCATTTGAAAATCAAAACTCTGTTCTTCTTTTTTTTTTCTAGGGGTCTCTTCCAGTCTTACAGCGAGTGTTGTACCAGTCATCCAAACATGGTTTCGTCCCACATATCAGAATGGTATTATTCAGAAGAACCACTCTCATCAGCTACGGGGGAACCCTCACTCAGCTCCTTATTCCACTTCTGATCCAGCTCCCTCTCCCAGTGCCAATTCCTCACCTAATGCCACACTTCTTTACTGGGGTGATCTAAGCCGGACACTTGCTTTCGCCTGGGAACTTCACGTCTACGGATCTGCAAGCCTCTTCCTCTTGCTGTTTGCTGGAGCTGCTCTTGGCCTCACACTGTCCCCTGGTGCAAACTGTCCTCATCGTGGTGCTCTTGCACTGGCCAATGCTCTGCTGTTTCTGGCTGGAGGCCTCAGAGCAACTCTATTTCTCATTGATCCCTATGGCACACGAAAATTCCTCCCTCGCCCTGCAGTTACAGCCATCTACAACCTGCCTCTGCACCTCCTGGTATGGACACATGCTGCCCTGGCGCTGCTGGCACTGAGGGTGGCAGGAATAAGTGCGTTACCGCCAACCATGGAGCGGCCTCCTCTGGTGGCTGTGCTGACTGTGTTGCAGTGTACCCTGCTGCTGGCAGCTGATCTGCTCTCCCCAGCCCTCTCTCCTGTGGTGCCTGTCACCCTACAATTCCTGTCTCTGTGTTGGGGTCTGGGTCTCTGCCTGGGCTTTCTTTGCTATGTCTTCCCACGTATACGCTGCCCTGCTGTTCCTCAAGCCGGAGTTTCCGAAGAGGTACGGAGAAAGGCCTGGACAGGGAGCAGGAGAATAGGAGTGATTCTGGGAAGAGTGCTGGCAGTGTGTGCAGTTCTTGGGGCTTTGTGTTTTGGGTTGCATGCCCATGCTATCTTGTGGCTTTATGGACTGTTAGGTGACTGGACACGCTTCAGCTGGGGATGGTGGCTAGTGCATTTCTGGGCCCGACTCCTGGAACTAGCCTGGGGGTTCTCCCTGCTCCTCCTGAGCTCGTGGGTGTTCTGGAGGCCTCAGAGTTGCCGTGGAAGGGAAGAAGGTGGCCAGGATGGAAGAGCAGCAGGAGACCTGGCATCCCCTAGTGATTCTGCAGGCTCCCCTCAAACACACACCTGCTGGTCCAAGATAGTCCAGAGCCTGAAGGGTAAGCCCTGCAGGAAGTCTGACAGTAATGGCGTAGGAGGAGGAGGAGGTGGAGGAGTAGGAGAAGTGCCTAACAACTGGGCTGGCCAGGAGCGTCCTGGGGCTGATATCAGCAAGAGTCTGATTAGAAATCAGAACCATGAGCAGGCCGTTTCACAGCCACTTGTCAAAGACAGCAACCGGGGACGGAACCATAGGGGCCACTCTGCAGAGCGAGGCACATCTGACGGCTCTACTGGCTCCCTCCTAAGACTGCAGACGTTTGGCCAGCCTCCACAGCGCTCTGTGAGTGGCAGCCTGGATCAGGATAGGGATACTTCCCTGTCTTTCTATGAGTTTGACCTGCGGCCGCCCTCCCCCATCGACCTGACCCGCAGCATCGATGAGGCTCTGCACAGAGAACACCTGCTTGAAGGAGGGAGCCTGTTTCATCCTTTGAACCAGACCTTACAGTCCCCTTCCCCAGGCTCAGGGGTCAGTCAGGGGCCCTGGCTCCGCAGGAACAGTGATCCTCAGTTGCTCTCAGAGAGTAGCGAGGCTCCAACAGAGTCTTCCATGCCACTGGGGGGAAGCATTCTCAGTAGTGTACCCAGTAGGCAGGTGACTGCTCCCCCAACGCCATCCCACCAGGGTCACAGATGGGCTGGAAATGGGACAACAAGTGTCCCTTCATCAGTGTCCTGTCCTGTGTCACTCCGTCCCTCCAGAACCTCAACGGGGCATTTGGGAGACGATGGAGTGGACGACACACGACCGTTTATCACCCCAGACTCTGAAAGTGTGCGAGGGAGAGCTGCGAGGCCAGTGGGGTCACGCAGTTACCTGGAAGTCAGTCGACATGACGATTCTGCCAGTGTCAGCAGCGAGATTATTGACCTATGAGCCTAACCTTGGACATGAGGACCAAATGACTGCACATCTAACGCATTCATTTAACAGGAACTAATCCTAACCAGGGATGCTGCAAATATTGGGATAATAGTATTATTAAACTGTGTAATAATACTTTTTGTCAAAAGAGTGAAAATATGAAAACAAGGATCTGGGTGACAAACTTAAAAGGTGTCACCTAGCTGCCTTTTGTCTTTGTTGATCAGATTAGCTGTTGATTAGCATAATTTATAGACAAACAGCACGCTCACTTTCCCATCTGTCTATCTTTTTCTTGTCTGTTTAACACTGGTATGACTTCAAGTACACTGAGAGCACACTTACATACAATTCCTGAGAATGGCTCTTTAGCAGGTCCGTGCTTGTGACTGGCTTCAGACTTGTGAAGCTGATGAATTTAATCTTTCAAGAAAGTAAGTAGATTTAGATATTCAAGTTCTTGCTTGGAAACATTACTTTAACACCGTTAAGTTTAAAGGGTAAAAGACAAATGATGCTCCAAGTGTCTTTGTGTCCTGTTCAAATGGTTTCTGCAAAAAGAAAAATACATGACTGCATATGATTGCTCATCAGTTCGATTCCTTTACTAGAGTTTATTTGCTGTCTTTCATATTTCAGTTTGCTTCGTGATGTAAAGTTGTGCCATACGTAATCAAAGTTGGTTTCTGTGCTATTATTAATGGTTTTATAAACCCATTATTTGGGTTAATGGTCTCTAGCATCTTAGCATTATGACTCAGCTGCAGATTACTACATCTAAGCTCTTAACTTGCTGCTGCCATCATTGTACTTGTCCAGTTTGCCTTGTATTTTAAAACCGGTTACATAAAGAGGCAGGCGATGAGACACAGACACCTGCTAACATGTGTTCCTGAGGTTTTTAGCTGTTGATCAAATTGACAGACTTTAAATACGGAACTATGATGCATTTTGTTGAAGGACAGAGCTTTGCAATCAATAACCATGCTTAACGTAAGCCTCTCAATAAAAAGCTGCATTCAGTTCAATATGTTTGGTATCTAATTACATGCTTCATAGCTTTGCAGGGCTGCAGCACACAAGACCGGCTTAGCATGAACCTCAGAATTCCTATAGTTAGGCCTGACTCAATAACGGAGCACTTAACCCCAAGCCTGAGCACTAGACTGAAGTATTTTATTACTAAAAAGGAAAATATCTTTGAAATCTATGATGTATAAGCAACAATGTAAATAGTTATTTTTGATGTTTCATGAATAAAGGTGTATTTGAAACAGTTATAGTTGTTACTGTGAAAGACAATCTAAGTGATATTGCTTATGCGTCTGAGCTGTGCAGACAGTTTTGCTATTTCGACGTCAGATTGTGGCCTGTTTAGTACATGCAGAGCTGTGACAGCTGATGCTTGACTGCAGATGTTATGTTAAGGACTTTTTGGGCTATGCTCAGAATTGAAAAAAGATGGAGGTTTAGCGAAGTGTACAGTTGACGGTCAGGATCGGTTTGATTTTTTTTTATTTCAGCTTTTCCTGTCATTAGCGGCGACAAAATTATTGGGGGGAAAACAAACAAACAAACAAAAAAAAAAAAAACATTTTGGTGAAACCATATTTTGTCCATTAATTCATTTGAACTGTTTCTGATCCCAAAAGATAGCCCAGTGGTTCCCTCTGAAACTTGAACGGTTTTGCTCCAACTTGAGATATACTTTATTATAAATGAAACTTACAGATTTATCATTGTGATTCAGTCTTTGAATGTTGTTTTGAATATGTGAGGATAAAGTGACATTTTGTTTTGCATTATTTGGGAAGAAACATAGTTACTCATGCCTCTGTTCCTGATTAGAGCCAGTCCCTTACTTGTTTTCCGGTTACCTCAGGGTGACTTGCAGCACCTCCCAGTGATGTGAGACGCTTGACGTATATAGTATTTACAGTACAATGGCCTTTTGTTGCTGTCTACATTCCAGTGAACCTGTATAATTTTACCGTATCAGCTCTCGCCATTACCGCCATTACCTATTTTACTTCATGGCAGCCGTGGTTCCTCCAGCAACTGTAGTGTTGTCCTACAGAGCAGTAAGTCCTGTAGAAAATGTGCCCCTTTTGGTCTTTAGCCATTTTGCAGAAGTGCAGTGTTAGCGTCATCTGTTTACTTTGCTCACTGAACTTTTGTTCTTGTATTTCTTGCTGCATTTTTTGTTTGAATTTAAATAAAAATGATAAAACTCAAACCCACCTTTGTTATCATGTTTTTCTTTATTTTTACTTGCATATCTAACACAATGGCAGATATACTGTTATACTCTTCTGTATAATCACCTACAGAACAGTACGAAATTGAAGATCAGTGTTTTTCATCTTCTTCTTGTAGTCCTCATTAAACTGTTCATCCTGCTGTACAGTGAAGTGATTATTCCAGTCGCCAACCCTTCCTGAAAATAGAGAAATTAGGAGCAAAGTTAACATCTCCTCCTTCACCTTTCAGCAAACAAACTTACAGGCGAATGTACCCGACCTTTGCGCATGAAGGGGGAGATTTTTAAATCGAATACTTCATCAGCGGAGCCATTCACCATCTTGTTGTTCTTCATGTTGTCAAATTGAACTTTTTCTGTGACTTGTTTCTTCAGCTCTGTGGTAGGAGACAGTCCCAGGAATGAGCAGATGCGGACGAGTTCTTGTTCAGTATCCTGCAAAAATAAAACAATAAAACAAACCCACAACCCCTTATTATGTGTTTATGTCCACAGCCTCACAGACAGTAACTTCAACACTCACCTCAATCAGGTCCTCATAGAACAAATACAGGATATTAGAACAGGTCTGTTTCTTCTCCCACCATCCTCTTACATGTTCGTACCAGGAGCCAAACACCACTGACAGATGCCAGAAGACAAATCATAAGTGATAAAATAACCTTTCGCATTTAATGTATTCAGTCATTCATGCTTATGGTTTGTCACTCACTTTTTCCCTCCATGAATCTCTGGAGGAAACTCTCCCAGCTGCCAGGCTCTGGCTGGACCTTGTTCATGCGATCAAAGTGGAAATAGGATACGGCACTGTCCTTGGCATTACGAGCCACATAGATTATCTAAAACCGGAAAGGAATGAGAAACAAACACTGAGAAGATTGTCTCCGTGAATCGTACCAATAGCTTACTTGTGAGCCATGTACCTTGGAGTTCTGCTCCCAGAATGATTTGGGAAGGAACTGAACTGGTAGGTGTGTCTTGATAATGCGTGGAAAGGTGGTTAATTCATTCAGCACATCCACTCCTAGTAAAAGAGATCATTATGTTAGCGGAACGCCACAATGACATTGATCTATATCACCAATGTTACAATCACCAGTTACTTTGACAGATACACTTTACTATTATTAGGTTAGAGCCTAGTTTGCTGTCAACTGTCTAATTATTCATGATACAGATTGAACGAGGTACTAGAAAGATTCCTCAGAGATTTTGGTCCATATTAATACATCCCAAAGGTGCTCTATTAGACTGAGTACTGGTGACTGTGAAGGCCTAGTCCTAGGCCTTCATGGTCAAGAAACTAGTTTTACTGTATATGATCTGAGCTTCATGACAGTAGCCATCAGAAGATGGGTAAACTTTGGACATAGACAAAAAACAACAAAAAAAAAATACTCAGGTAAGCTCTCAGGTAAGCTTTGGTGTTAAATATGATTGGTAACCATTCCAAAGTGTTTCAAGAAAATATCCCTCACACCATTGCAGAAGAAATCAAGCGTTATGAGACCAGGTAACATTTCCGCAGTCTTCTATTCTATCACCTCTTTTGGTGAGCTGTTTGAACTGTAGCCTTAGTTTCCTAAATGGAGGGATACTGTTAGGGTGCCTGGGTCGTTGACCCAGGGTTTTTGAGTTTATTATATTATTTATCATTTCTAGTCTTTGGTTTCTTTGTTAGAGTTCTGTCTTATGGTTTATGTCTCTGTGTTCGCTAGTTGCTCTGTCTCCCCTGTCAGCTGTATCCCCTTGTCAAGTTCGCGTCTCTGTGTAATGTTTCCTGTTTTACTTTGAAAGTCTGTCTCATGTATATGCATCTGGTTTTGCTTCCTTTGTCTCGTTAGGCCTGATTTGCCCCAGCTGTGTTTCCCTCCTGTTACCCATTCCCTGATTGCTCCCTCTGTGTATTTATGTGAAGGCTGCACACAGCTGTCACATAACAGATACTTGGTGTGCTCTTGTGCTCCTGTAGCACATCTGCTCCAGGGTTGGATGTGTTGTCAGGGGCGGATCTAGAAGGGTGGCATGGGGTGGCAAGTGCCACCCTAAAATGATCCCTTGCCACCCCAAGTGCCACCCCATTTTTGCATATGACAGTGTTGTTTAATAAAATAAGATAGCATTAACACTTTGAGCATAGTTACAGTCAACAGTGAATATAAATGCTAAAACTGAATATATTCCATAGTGTTCCCCCCTCCACCATTAACAAATGGATCAGCCCATAGCAGGACTGGCTTTTTTCTTGTTTTCAGTAGCAAGCATGCTTATGATTGTGCCAGAGCACATTTTGAACAACACCATGGGAATTTCGCTTTTTACACAGGTGGTTGGATGTTACACTCTGGAAATGGAAGGAAGGTGAGTGTCATTAACCCTCCGTGGTCCACGGACACGCTGCACCTCCAAATCACATGACTATTTTAAGCTGACATAGCAACAAGCTGCAGCCATGCTGAGTCTCTGTTTCAGCCCAAATTGAAAGTTCGGACTTCAATGCAATGTTTTTAAATTTTAATTACAGGCCAGTAAATACAGAGTTATGATAATATATATAAGCCACGCTTTTTTCTAAATACTGTCGTCATGTTTGTGTGTGTGTGTGTTTTAAGCGTTTTGTAAGGACAGCGCGAAAACAGTAAAGAAAGGTGGAAAAGCCACCTCTTTCCCATCAGTGGAAAAATGTACCATGTCGACCAATTTAAAAAAAAAAGTCAACACGTGGGATTTGGTTGTTTAGGAAGAGGGGAAAGTTTTGGGAGTGACGGTAACGACAGAGCGAGTGAGAGATTTTAGATGTGGGAGATTTGTGATGTTTAGTGTGGAGTGTATACTTAGTGTGTTGTGTTCTGTTGTGTAGTCGTTTTGTTT
>NW_005187501.1:2333177-2334191 GCF_000239375.1 Pundamilia nyererei
GATCTATTTATTTTATTTTATTCCTTTTTTCCATTTTCATTCCTGTAAAGTATAAATAAATATGGGTTCTGATCTTATCACACCAGAAGAATGCATGATTGATTGATTGATCATACTTTATTCATCCCGAGGGAAATTGGGTTAAGGCTGCCAGCCGTGCCAGCGCCATCTTACCCTTCCGACCATAAATACATTACACAAACATCACATGGGTTAGACAGGTCAGAGAGGTATAACAATGGAAAATACACAACATGAGGAAAGACGAGGAGAAAAAAAGAGCTTCCCCCAGACTGAGCTCCAACAGGGAGATCAGTTTGAGAACAGAAAAACAAAACACCTCAGCGCATACAAAAAGCACATGACTATCAATACACCGTAGAAACACAAGACAAGCAACAGGGGCGGGTAAAGGGTAATAGAGAGCCGGTGTAGACAGCGCATTGTGCCCATCCAGGCAAAATTTAATGGTGAAAAATGAATTAAATTATCAAATTAATTAACTGAATTATTAAGTATAAGAATGCATGTTTTTTCCATTTTGTAGAGAATGAGCATCCTCTACTCTGAAACGCTAGGGGGAGCTGGTCGACAGTATGCACGTCAGCCAGAAGCCTGGCTGCAGACCCCATAACCATTACCGTTTAAGCCTTGATTACATACCGCACTATGGAGGCAAACTGGAAAATACCACTGGGGCCGCTTACATCGAGGGTTAATGGGAGGATTAGTACGTGCAAAGTATTTAATGGATATTTGGACTGTACCCCCGGGGGCGTCAATTTGGAACCCTTCATAAAGCCTCTTTTAAATACCTCCCTATAGCTATATTGATCCAAATATGAAACGTTTACTGTGGACTAGGACTATTTTACTAAATATACATATGTGTGTAGCAAAGAAGACAACTTAAACTCAGTAACCATACTGCAGCAGACGTCGGGGAGGGGGTCCTTGGAGGTAGATCAGTAACAGCGGATCCGCGAATCTCACCTTACTCCAATAAAAGTCAGT
>NW_005187501.1:2335695-2336760 GCF_000239375.1 Pundamilia nyererei
CCGTTCTGTTGCACATCACACAATCAGCTGGTCGTGTTTCCTTGTTATAACTAAAGAAACTGTAAATACATCTCACTTCAGTGGCTGTGACTATTTCAAAATACATTTGTTTTCAATTCAATTTCAATTCAATTCAATTCAATTTTATTTATATAGCGCCAAATCACAACATAAGTCGCCTCAAGGCGCTTTTCAGGAGTTACATGCACAGACTTTATAAGCAGACCACTTTAGCATTAACTACCCACCAATAACAAGTTGGATGACTGCTGTCCTGTAATAAATACTAATTTCCAACAAGTAATATCAAATTGTGACTTGTGAAATCCCAGGATAGTTTTTTACCTTTTCTCAGTAAAGTGGATCATGTTTGTTTTGGTTTTCTTTCTTTTTTTCTTCGTCTAAAGGAGCTTAATTTCCACTTGACACTGACAGTGGTTTTCAGAAGTGTCCCTAAGATCACAGTCATCTACTTTCAGTGCTCTTCCAGCAGCTTGAAGATCTTAACCAAGTATTTAAATCTCTTAATGTACCGTACCGCAGGTTATGAAATCCCTAAAACAGAATTGTAAAACTATTTACATGAAGTTTTCACAAAGTGGGGAACTTCTACTGACTTTAATTTTGAAATGTCTGGCCTCACTGTGGCCCTCCTCCAGTTGCCCCTTTCCTGTTTTTCAGCTGAAAGGACATCTCAGCTGAGCTTTCTTTAAAAGGAGGTCATTACTTTCCACAAACACCAGGGGGCATCGCTCTTTCACTTTTGGAGCTGAAGTGAAAGAGGAAGGCTTACACCTATTCCCTGAATCTGATGTTATTTATCTGTGTTCATAAATCTCCAACAGCATTGGCTAAAACGCAGTGCCAAATGATGCCAAATGATGCCAAATGATGCCAGAACCGGCACTGTTTCCTTGTTTCACTTCCTTGGGTTTTTGACAGATGACACACCTTCACATGTCCAGCTTCTTCAGATTTGTTAAAGACACATGGCGCACTCTCCTGAGATATAACTAGTGTTCATTTGAAGACTTGGTAGATTCAGCTAAAGAAATTGACTACATA
>NW_005187501.1:2337961-2339926 GCF_000239375.1 Pundamilia nyererei
TAAGAAAAGAAAAAATAAATCTGTTATTTATAGAGAGTCATTCTGAATGAAAAGAAGTCATTGGTGTCTTTGTGGAAAAGATATTTACTTGTATCCTCTTCAGGGAGTAAAATGAGAAGACTGATACAGTGATGGCCCAAATATACACTTCTTTTCTACTGCTTTAATAAGTTTGATTCATGCTACTACTTGTACAGGAAATACTGTTACATCTTTTGTGTGCATTTCCACTTAACAAAAAGCTCTTATTTTCTGTCATTCACACTAATGGAAGAAACACAGCCTCAAACTTCAGACACAACTAAAACAGTTTCTTTCAAGCAGTGCATGAGTGCAGTGATGGATGCACGCTTATTCAAATAGCTGGGTACTACAATAACAGCACCTTGAGGAAACTGTAGTTGTGATTTTGTGCCGTATAAATAAAATTGAATTGAAATTAAAGTGGATGCAGCTGATCTTTCAGAGTCTGTTGTAACTCCTTGTTCTATTTTTTTTTACTTTTGTCGTCTAAAGATAATTTTTCTCATGTAACATCAAAAAAATGGATCATGCGGTTTTATTTAAAAGCACTCAGTGACAAATTTGTGACACGCACAAGGTGTGCCAACTAGTTTCCTGCTTCTGTTATCATCTAACTCCTTCCAGGAACAGAGTTCAGCGTGTCTCGGCTTGGCGTCTTTACAGATAGCACCTGTTGTGTTTTGTTTTTTCAAACCACTACATTTATAACTAGAAACATTATTGAAGGCTTTTAAACATATCCTCTAAGAGATATGAACAATTAAAACATGTAAATGGAAAGAGTCAAGACAATTTTAAACATGAAGAACAAATGTTACACATGTTAGCCCAACTCACCGCACCTCAATCAAATCTTCATAGAACATGTAGTGAAGATTTGAATAACTTTGTTTCTTCTCCCACCAGCTGTTCACATGGTCATACCATGATCCGAAAACCCCTGAGGCCACAGAACAATACACAAAGTAATATTAGTAAGTATACAGACAGGAAATTAGATCGCATTGTGATTCTTTTACATTAAAACTAAACTAAACTCACTCTTTCCTTCCATGAAATCCTGCAGAAAGGTGCTCCATTCTCCTGCTTCTGGCTGAGCATTGTTCATCCGATTAAAGTGGTAAAAGGACACTGCATTGTCCTTTGGATTGCGGGCCACATATACTATCTACAGAAAGAGACAACACAATAATCTCAGGGTTTCATGAATTGCAAATTTCAATGGCTTCCAGGCAAGGCAAGCAGCTGTTTGGGGCCCCAAGTCAGTGGGAGCACTCACAGGGGTGACACACTTTAAACTAAAGCAGTGGCAATTCAGCAGAGAGAGTAAGATCGACCTGACCTCCCTAACGTTCCCCCACCTCGCTCCATTCATTCCTACTACAGCTTGAATCATTAAATTTGACAAAACCTAATGACAACAATCGAAGCTATTCATATAAAATCAAATATAAATAAAATATAATCCAAAATAACTAAATGATGCTAACTTAGCCTCAACTATGGGGGAGAGTCCCGGCAGCATCACACCATTTTTATTTATGTTTTGCTTTCTCTGACACTAAAACCCAGTTTTCTCCACTGGCAGAGTAACCTGGTGTTTCCAGCTCTTCTGGCTATGATGTGACTGAGCTGAGTGTGCAACTCTTTTATTGGTGTCACATTACTTATAACATAATTTATAAAATAACAGTGATAAATGCTTAGTTGGAAGGGCGTCCTGAGTCTTTTTGCATACATCTCCACTGCTGGCTGTGGGTGTTTGTGCATGGCTTTTACCCTGCTGCCCTGCTCCCAGAACGACTTGGGCATAAACTGGACTGGTAGATGACTCTTAATGAGACGAGGAGTGGTGGGAAGTTTGTCCGCCATTTCTGCACCTGAGTGATAAGAAGGATTAGTTTGCGATTGATAACATGCAACATTAGACTTATTTAGATA
>NW_005187501.1:2340772-2344985 GCF_000239375.1 Pundamilia nyererei
TGTGTGTGTGTGTGTGTGTGTGTGTGTGTGTGTGTGTGTGTGTGTGTGTGTGTGTGTGTGTGTGTGTAAATAAAAATACAGCATATTTATTGTTGGCAGCCAGTGATTATGAAGCTTTGATGGGGTCGCTTACATGTATAAACGGAATCTCAGCAGTGACTCAGGCACTTAGTGAATGAGCTTAACATTTTCTTTGTAAAAGCTGAACTAACTTTAGCAGCATGTTAGAAAAATATATTTGTTTTCATTTACTGATATGCCAAATAAAAAGTTTTGCACATTTTAAAACGTGCACAGCTGACAGCTTGGTGTGTTTGTTCGTAAACATTACTTAAAGGACTCCACACTCACCCTGATGATTAGTATTACACTTGGGCTGGATCCGGATCTCCCAGAAGTCTGCTTGTTGCGTAACACTCGCTGTAGCACACACGCTGCACAGCGTCCTGAAATCTGCGTAGAATTACGCAGACTATTGTACCCTTACATTCATACTGAGCCTGACAGTTCAAATATGAACACATGCACCAGTGATATAAAGTCACATGATTGGGGTTAAATAAGTTCATCCAAACTTGCCAGTAAAAATATCAAACAGGAAAAACAAGAAGTTTGATTGTTTTGTTGTGCTATGCATCCTGATATTGGTTTTCTGCCATGTTTTCGGCTCGCTGTTTTTTCTCAATCCCCGATTGGCTATAAATATTAACCATATTTTGTATAAGGCTTGAAAAAGCAGAACAAGAGCTTTCTCTTTCCCTCCCCCCTCGCTCTCTCTCTCATCTCCACCAGCACCAGCGTTAATTTGCAGCTGCTGTTGCAGTGCTGGTTATTGTTACTTGGATCCGGATAACTTGTTTATGGTTTTGGTTCTTTTTTTTTAATTTTGCTAATAGTAGTTTGGGGATTAATGTAGAATCCCGATCGCCAAGTGTCTGGTTGGATGATGATCTTTCCCTTTTGTTTGTTTATGCCCCAGTCTCCCATCTCGGTCTTTTTATGTAATTATTTTTCTACTATTAAAAATTTGTTGAACTATAAAAGCGCGCTGGCATCTCATATGTTAGGTCCCTCTGAGCCATGGCTTCAGGGATCATAACATGTTGCACGAAAGATAAAATACAATAATGACTGGGATAAAATGTAAATATATATATCACCAATCAACACAGCCACGAGGGGGCCACAAGCCAGAGTACTCCCAGTGCCGGTGTTCCCCGTCATAAATTGCACCCCCATCTTCGGTCGGGAAGGGCATCCGGCGTAAAACCTTTGCCAAATCAAACATGATGATCATCAATTATGAGATTTCCATACCGGATCGGTCGGGGCCCAGGTTAACGACGACCACTTCCAGTGGTGTTGGTTACCAGAGTGCCGGCGGAAGCTATGTTACTATTGACCGAAGACAAAGGAAGAGCAGAGGGGGAAGGCGTGTTCAGAGGCAGCGAGAGAAAGAGAGACAGGAATGCGGAGATGAAAGTAGGGACTTTAAATGTCGGGACTATAACTGGTTAAGTAAGAGAGCTGGATGATGTGATGGAGAGAAGGAAGGTAGATACTGTGTGCACAGGAGACCAGATGGAATCAAGGCGAGGAGCACTGGAGGTGGATTCAAGCTGCTCTACCATGGTGTAGATAGGAAGAGAAATGGAGTAGGAGTAATGTTGAAGGAAGAGTACATGAATAGTGTTGCAAAGGAGAAGAAGAAAGTGTCAGACAGGATCATAAGTTTGAAGCTGGAAATTTAAGGCATGATGTTGAATGTTGTCAGAATCAGAATCAGAAAGGGGTTTATTGCCAAATGTTGAGCAGGTTTACAACATTAGGAAATTGCTGCGGTGCTTCAGTGCAAACATGGTGTCATGAATAACACTTAAATAGACATGGAAAAAATAAAAGTAGGGATAAGAATTAAAAGTGCTACATAGAAAGATATGTGCATGAGATATACATGAGATATATACATGAGAGTAAGAATTAAGAGTGCTCAATGTGTATGCCTCACAGGCTGGATGATAGAAGAGAAAGAGGAATTCTGGAGTACGCTGGATGACTAAGCTTGATAACTGGAGCAGACGTCAGTGGATATGTAAGTGAAAAGAGCAGGGGTAAAGAGAATGACAGATGGTGGCGGATATTGTGAAAAGGAAGGAAATGGCTATGGTAAACACATATTTCAGGAAGAGGGAGGGACACGGGATGACATATAAGAGTGGACACAGACTATATCGTAAGCATAAGGTGAAATCTGAAAGAGAAAGCTGTCTGTAAGGTGGTGACAAGGATAATGTAGCTAGGCAGTACTGGATATGGAAATTAAGATAAGGAAGCAAGTGAAGGTCAGAGGCAAGGATGTTGAAGAAGAAGGAATGTTGTGCAGAGTTCAGGGAGGAGTTGAGACAGGCTCTGGGTAGTAGAGAAGAGTTATCACATAACTGGGAAAGGACAGCTGAAGTTTTAAGGACAGAAGAAAGAAGGCAAGGACACTTGGTGGAGGAACGAAGACGTTCAGGAAAGTATTCAAAGGTAGAGTTTAATGAGGCAAAAATGGGGTAAGTATAGAGATGAAGAAAGTAGTCAGGAGTACTGGGAGGCTAAGTGTATGGTTAAGGTGAGAAAAGGGGGAGAGAGGTGACAAAGGAAAAGAAAGAGGCCTGTAGCGAGCTGTAAGTGAGACTGGACAGGCAAAGAGATTGAACTGGAAAGAATGTGCAGCGGGTTAGGTTGATTAAGGATAGAGATGGAAATGTACTACTGAGTTAAGCTAGTGTGCTGAGAAGATGGAAGGAGGATTTTGAGGAGCTTCCAAAGGATAAGTCAGGAGGAAGTGAGGGCAGCACTGAAAAAGAATGAAAAGTGGAAAGGCAGGTGGTCCAGATGACATACCTGTGGAGGTGTGGAGAAGTCTAGGACTTTTTAATCAGATTGTTTAACAAATATCTTGGAGAATGAGAGTCACTTGAGGAATGGAGCAGAAGTGTACTTTACCACTTTTAAAGCACAAAGGTGATGTGCAGAGCTGTAGTAACTACAGAGAGATAAAGTTAATGAGTCATAGCATTAAGATATGTGAAATAACTGTGAATCTAAGTCAAGAACAGAGGAGATGATCAATGAGCAGCGATATGGCTTCATGCTGAGACAGAGCACTGCAGATGTTTCTCTTGAGGGTGTTGATAGAGAAGTGTAGAAAAACATGCAGAAGGACTTTCACTGTGTCTTTATGGATCTGGAGACAGCATTTAATATGGTGCCAAGAGAGGAACTGTGGTACTAAATGAGAAAGTCAGGAGTGACAGAGAAGTATGTGACATTTATGAGGACATTGAGATAGTAGTGAGCAGTGGAGCTGGAGTGACAGTTAGGATTAAGGCAGGGATGGGATTACATCAGGGATCACCTCTCAGTCCCTTCTTGTTTGTAGTGGTCATGGGACTGAAAGCTGAACTGCTGACAGATGAGGTTAGATGTGAGTCTTCATGGACTATGATATGATCTGTAGGGAGAATAGGGAGGAGGTAGAAGAGAGCCTGGGGGAGGTGGAGGTATGCTCTGGAGAGAAGAGGAAATATAGTCAACAGAAGCAACCAGTAGAATACTGTGAATGAGAGGGAGACACGTGGGCAAGTTTAAATACATGGGGTCAATCATCCAAAGGAAAGGATGGTATAAAGAGAGATGAAGAGTTTCACAGGTGATTTGTGACAGAAGGATAACAACAAGACTATGATGTATAGTTTGATGTTAGTGGCATCACAAAAAGAAGATTTGAGGCTGTGGTTGGTTAGAGAGGAAAAGCTGAGATTCTTTGGATATGTGCAGAGGAGGGATAGTGGATATGTTGGGCAGAGGATGTTGAATGTGAAGCTGGGCAGGGCAGGATGAAAAGAGGAAGACCACAGAGAGGATTCATGGATGTTGAGAAGGAGGACATTGCTACAGTTCTACTTCGTAGAAAGACAAAGCTTCGTCATAAGTTCACCGTATGTCTCGAGAGAAAGTTAAGCTCAATGGTTAAAGTTTAATTTCAGTCACAATCATTGTTTATGGTCTGATTTATGTCTATGAGCATAACATCGTGGATACATGGCCTCCACTAAGTCTTTATGTTATATAGTTGTATAGTTATGTTGATAAAATTAAAAATGTATTCCTTGACACAAATATCACATCAGAGCTCCATCATGCCCATCCATATTTCATAAAGACA
>NW_005187501.1:2345093-2356005 GCF_000239375.1 Pundamilia nyererei
CTGATAGATAGCCAACAGCACCACAATGTAAGAGAATTCAGTTGTTCAGGCTTAATATTTGATTTATTCTTAACTATTTAATTGCATATCACTTCTCAGCTCTAGCCCGCTCTTTGAATTTCACAGCGAAACTTCAAATCAGGATTCTTCATCTTCTTCTTGTAGTCTTCATCAAACTGCTCATTCTGGGCCACAGTGAAGTGGTTCTTCCAGTCACCAACTTTCCCTGGAGAAGGAGAACATTCAGAGTATTTGATTAACCTAATGATAAATGGAGCACACACTGATATAGATATAGAGAAAAAAAAATGTTGCCCAGCAGGAAGTTGTACCTTTTCTCATGAAAGGAGACACCTTGTGGTTCATCACTGGAACTGAAGTATAGTTGGTCATCTTGTTTTGTTTCATGCTGTCAAACGTCACACTGGCTCTGACTCTTTCCTTCTCTTCAGGTGATGGAGACAAACCAAGGAAGGAACACAGTCGGTCTATTTCTTGCTCAGAGTCCTGTTCACATTAAAATTAGATATGATTTTTTTCTACCCTTTTGTGTTTCCTAAATTTCAGAACCTTTAGATTAGCATGCAATAAATTAATTTACTTTATCTCTGGTTTAGTAATGTTGATAATAGATAAATACTCACTTGTAGCACATTCATAAATGTTTAAACTTTTGGTAATAAGTCTACAAGGTTTACAACAAATCATTGATCCAATACAGTCCACACAGACGGTTAGCATCTCAGGCTAAAAACTGGTATGTTGCCAGGAACACAAGAGGAAAAATTTTGCTGGCTGACTGGCCAGGTCCCACATTTTAGTGTGCATATGTGTATGCTGAGTGGGGATTTCCCCTTCACATAGCAGAGATGTTTGCTGGATGAGGATTTGGTGGAAAATAGTGTGTTCTCTATTTGTTACTTATGCATCAAAAAGGATTCAATTAACAAAATATACTGGACATGGTTTAGAGAAATTTTTGCAATCAGTGAATTTCAGAGATACCAAACATTATAAAGTCTTCACGAGTCATAGCTTTTTTTCTTTGTACACCCATCTGCAGCTCTGGCTGGCTTTTCTTGCACTGTGGAATTAAAATGCACACCACATAGTGCTCGAAGAACGAATAAAATACAGCCTGGTTTGAGAAATATTACCACGTATCATCAGAAAAATGTAGTAATTGGATTAGAATATTGATGCATGTCATTTTTAGACAGTATTTCTGAGTTGAACTGAGAGTTTGGTTTGGCATTTTAAGCATCTTCTAAAAGGCGTGTGATGATTAAACAAAGTGTTAGAGCTCAGTTGGAAATGGTACACATGTTAGCCCAGCTCACCTCAATCAAATCTTCATAGAACATGTAGTGGAGATTTGAATAACTTTGCTTCTTCTCCCACCAGCCGTTCACATGGTCATACCAGGATCCAAAAACCCCTGAAGCCACAGAACAATACACAAAGGAATGTTTATACAGGAAATGAAATAGTGTGGTCTCTTTGCTGTAAAACTACACTGAACTCACTGTTTCCCTCCATGAAACCCTGCAGATAGCTGCCCCAGTCTCCTGGTTCTGGCTGGATAAGGTTCATGCGGTCAAAGTGGAAATAGGACACTGCATTGTCCTTTGCATTGCGGGCCACATAGACTACCTACAGAAAGAGATAAAACTAATTTATGGTCTGGGAGTTTCATAAATCACATATCTGTGTGGCTATGGGTGTATGTGCAAGACCTTGCAGCGCTGCTCCCAGAAGGACTTTGGTACAAACTGGACTGGTAGATGAGTTTTAATGAGACGAGGAGTGGTGGGAAGTTTGTCTGCCAGGTCTGCACCTGAATTATCAGGAGGATTAGATACCACAGGTTAATATACTAAACATTGTAATTGTCTGATGTATTTTAAAGTGACAGTGGACACGTGATTCAACCTGAAGGTAGAGGAGGTGCGCAGATCTCCAGGAAGGGAACTCTGTCATGAACAGAGATGGATGTCTGACGGTCTGGACTCATGTTCCCAAAATACAGAAGATCTAGGATGTAAGAGACCCATGTGGTTCCTGAGGTTGAAATGGACAAAATGTTTTATGTTTAGCTGTAAACATACAGTGGCTTCCAAAAGTATTCGGCCCCCTTGAACTTTTCCACATTTTGTCACATTACAGCCACAAACATGAATCAATTTTATTGGAATTCTGCGTGAAAGACCAACACAAAGTGGTGCACACGTGAGAAGTGGAACGAAAAGCATACATGATTCCAAACATTTTTTACAAATAAATAACTGAAAAGTGGGGTGTGTGCACTCGGACATCAATGCAAAATTGTTGATGAACACACACACAAAAAAATACTATGATTACATAAGCTCCATACTTTTATATACAGATCAGTACCTGCTTTAGGGTAAGTTGCGATAAGAATATCATCCGGTCTTGCTTTGAAGTTCTGTACATTGTCCCAATTGTCAGTGAAGATGTTGGTCATGGAGACTCCATTGAAGTCAAACAGTTGTGGGCGAGGTGGCAGCTCCATCTGTGAGAATGATTTGTCCTTAAAATCAAAGTGTATGTCGTGTTTTCTCCAGTCCTTACTTGTGCACCAACATAAAGCTATGCTTAAAACATTTTTAACAACTGCGTAGGCTGACTTCTCCCCCCACAGATCAGAAGTGATATTTTTAACTTCCATCGGTCTAGAAAACATGATGCTGTTTTGTTCCATAAGAGAGGCACGGGAAGTAAAAAAAAAAGGTCCTTGGGAACTGTCCACATTTAAAAAACTGTTTGTGGGTCTTTGATTGAAATAACAGATTATCTGCAAAAGTAAATCCTTAAATCTGTATTATTTTTAACGGCCAGCAGAGGGAGGTTTTTGGCAGAAAGTGGCACGATAGCACAGAAGTGTAAAAGAAAATCACTCTAATCCTAATATATGCCTTCATTTAACACTTTATGTTATAAATAAAATAAAAATTTAAACAGTATATGCTTCATGCTGTGGACTATTGACTGATTATCATCATGCAGTGGCAGATGTAGCTCTAGCTTGTGACCTCAGGTTTTAAACATCAGAGGTGATGAACAAAATGCTAAACTGGAATTTTCATGTTAAAGGCACCTCTGATATACATTTAATGGCTGTGATTCAGTTTAAAGATCAGTTTAAGGATCAGAATCACATCCAGTTTCTCGTTTTAATAACAGATCTGATAATCTGATAAAGTGTAAATCCCCGTGTTAGAGTTTGCTAATCTAAGATTCTGGAGCTGCTGTCTCTGCTTGATCCTGCACCACTAATCAGCTCTACAGTAATTATACCTGTAAGTTCACCAACACCACCTTTGCCACTTTAACCTTTGTGACTGCAGTGTTGCTGCTTTTTAGTTTTTATGTTTTTACTAGGACTGCTCCTGCGTCAGCCTTCTGTTGGTTTGCTCACGTGGTTTTGTGTTGCTTTAAACTAACTTAACATTATTTTGAAATTGTGAATATTCAATTCAATTCAATTCAATTTTATTTATATAGCGCCAAATCACAACATAAGTCGCCTCAAGGCGCTTCATAGATACAGAGAAAAAAACCCAACAATCATATGACCCCCTATGAGCAAGCACTTTGGCAACAGTGGGAAGGAAAAACTCCCTTTTAACAGGAAGAAACCTCCGGCAGAACCAGGCTCAGGGAGGGGCGGCCATCTGCTGCGACCGGTTGGGGTGAGAGAAGGAAGACAGGATAAAAGACATGCTGTGGAAGAGAGACAGAGGTTAATAACAGATATGATTTAATGCAGAGAGGTCTGTTAATACATAGTGAGTGAGAAAGGTGACTGGAAAGGAAAAACTCAATGCATCATGGGAATCCCCCGGCAGCCTATGTCTATTGCAGCATAACTAAGGGAGGATTCAGGGTCACCTGGTCCAGCCCTAACTATATGCTTTAGCAAAAAGGAAAGTTTTAAGCCTAATCTTAAAAGTAGAGATAGTGTCTGGGCATATTGACATGATGCAAGATGGTATAACGAGTCATCAGTAAAATTAAACTAGTAATTGCAATAAAAAAATCAGTAGTTAATGTAATAATAATTATTAATTAGTTGATGATTTTAGGGTTAACAGAGATTTATAAAAATAATAAATAAATAATAAATAACAGCTTGCCATACAACCAGAGGTCAAAGTACACACTGCAGCATTGGTAAAACTGAGAAACACAAGAATTACAACATTTTCCTTTCAGCTGTGTTCACCAACCACACTAAGCAAGACACATGGTGAAATTTAAAGAATAACTTAATTAATATTCAAATTAAATAAAAAAAAAGAGAGATAATAAACATTTATATTTCTTTTGTTTTCTAAATAAAATAAGTTGTATATAAAGTAAAAACCACAGATTTATTGTTGGGAACTAAACATCCTGAAGCTTGCTTACCTTCTTGCGTTACTCCTGCTGACTGACATAATCTTGAAATTGTGAACAAGAGGCGTGACTCGCCGGTTTAGCCATTAATTTCAGCAATGACTCAGACATATAGTGAGTGAGCATGAAGTTAGAAAAGTTTGATTTTTCTGGCCATTTACGCCAAACAAAAACAAAAAAGCACCACAGTTTTAAAAGATACACATCTTTCAGTCTAGCATGTTTGTTCTAGTGAATATTACTTGATGTACTACACACTCACCAAGCTGAGTATTTCTGTACTGCGGTTGGGTCTGGATCTTCCAGAAGAAAGAAATCTGTTTGTTGCACAACGTTCACTTTAACACACTGCACAACTTCCTTAGATGTGTGTCTGTGAGTATTACTGTTCAAACATGAACACAATAGTATACAGTGAGATCAGACCAAAGAAAAAAGCAACCAAACCTGTATGAGTGCACAGGTCTTATGAAAGGCGACACAGTCTGGTTCATTGTTTGGAAGGTGGAGTAGTCGGTCATTTTGTTTTGATTTATATTGTCTAAGGTCACACCGGCTCTGGCTGTTTTCTTTTTCTTCAGCTTATGGAGACAAATCAAGGAAGGAACACAGTCCGCCTATTCTTTGGCCACAGTCCCGTTCACATTGAAAAGTTTCAGCATCAGCCTTGTTTTGAAGAAGTGCAAGAGAGGTTTTCATTATATTTTAAAAGGCTGTATTTAATTATTCTGAACATCCCAACAAAACAATAAGAAGATGAGAAGACTGAGAATGCTAGCTCTCTTGGTCTATGTGGCCCGCAATGCAAAGGACTCTTTTCTACTTCTTTTGCTTGATTCATACCAGGTCTGTGTGTTGTGTCTGTATTTACAACTCTATTTACCATATACCTTTTTATTCTTTATTTGTTACTGAATGGTTATGTAGTATTTAGTTGTTGTTTTTTAATAGTGAAGTTAAGGGCAGATGTCCTTAACTTCACCTTCACCACACGAGCCAATAGTCTGGGTCATGTTTGGACTCTCCTGGTACTCTAGCTTCCTCCCACATTCCAAAGACTGTTGTGGATGTGAAAATGAATAGTTATTTGTCTCCCTATGTCACCCTCTAAGATGGCTATTATCTGTGTGTGCAAGTGCAAAAACAGCAAAACGAATGTCAGTTAAATTGTGGTTAATTCTGATGATCCATACATATATTTTTATTTATTTGTTGGGACATGCACACATCTGTTCAATGCTCCATCATGCCTAGCTGGGCTTTTTAATGCCAGACCCAGTAGTATAAATTCAGATAAACCAGATTAAATCTGTTCATTCAATGCTATCAGCAAAAATCGCAAACAGTTTTGGTTATTTTGTTGCACAAAACATTAAACACACTACTGAACAGCATGCTATCCAAGGATAATAACAATAACAGACATAATAACAATAACAGACATTTTTGCATCTCTTTGAATACAATCAAAATGGGAGCATATCAAATAAAAAAATCAAATTAATTTCAGTTAATACGTTATTTGGCACCATGGTTGTGTGTTGGTTAGCACTGTTGCCTCACCCTATGATAGCTGAGATGGGCTCGAGTCGCCACACAACCCTGAACTGGATAAGCATTATAATATAGGAATACTAATACTACAATAGGGATACTAATTAATCTGTCTCAACACTTGGTTTATCCTCAACTAGTTAACTTCAGAGCTCCATCACGCTCAGCCAGGGCTCTAAATTTCACAGCGAAACTTTAGCTCAGGATTCTTCATCTTCTTCTTGTAGTCTTCATCAAACTGCTCATTCTGAGCCACAGTGAAGTGGTTCTTCCAGTCACCAACTTTCCCTGGAGAAGGAGAACATTCAGAGTATTTGATCAAACCCACAGTCATACTTGTCCTGTACGCTCACGCTCCATGACACACCCACCTAACACTCCTTCAACATTAAGTGTTTGTGTGTGTCATGTGTCATTAGTGGGTGAAAGTGAGTGAGTAAATGGTCTGTGTGTGTGTGTGTGTGTGTGTGTGTGTGTGTGTGTGTGTGTGTGTGTGTGTGTGTGTGTGTGTGTGTGTGGCTGGGGCTGGCACCACAGTTCATTCAGATCACAATTCTGATCACAAAAGCTGCCAGACGGGACAGGGTGTAAGAAAAAGTGTATTTGATCAGCACTACTGGACTGCGCAAATACTGAGAAACAAATGTTGCCCAGCAGGCAGTTGTACCTTTTCTCATGAAAGGAGAAACCTCTTGGTTCATCACAGGAACTGTGGAATAGTTGGTCATCTTGTTTTGTTTCATGCTGTCAAACGTCACACTGGCTCTGACTCTTTCCTTCTCTTCAACTGAAGGAGACAAACCAAGGAAGGAACACAGTCGGTCTATTTCTTTTTCATAGTCCTGTTAACATCAATATTGAAAATATGAATAAGTTTAGAAGGGACAGTTCACTCCAACATGGAATGTATGTTTTTTTTTCTTCTGCTCTCTAGTGCTATTTATTAATAGCACTAGGGAAAACATAAATTGACATGTGAAAACACATTTTAGTTGTCTGTGTCTTTGTTCATTCTCTGTGACTTTTCAATTTAAAGACGTCAGACTTTGACCATTCTTTGTATTTTATTTATTATTATTAAACCTCGGATCTGAGGTTTTCTTTTTTTGCAGTTTATGCATCAGAAACAATTCAGCGAACTACAGTTTTCAGACATAACCCAATCTTTGCCAGATCAAATATGCAGATTTTCAAAATTAAGATTTCCATACCAAACAGATCAGGGGCTGGGTTAACAATAAACGCCTATCGATTGGTTAGGCGGGCGGTTAAGGATAGAGACAGAAATGTATTAACAAGTGAGGAGAATATGCTGAAAAATGAATGAGGAGAAGAGAGGAAGGAGATTGGATTGAGGACTTATAGTGAATCAGGACATGCAGAAGAAGTAGTGCATCTATGAAGTGGATGAAGAGTGGAAAGGCAGGTGGTCCAGATGACATACCTGTGGAGGTATGGAGATGTCTACAAGAGAGAGGAGTGGACTTTTTAATCAAATTGTTTAACATCTTGGAGAATGAGAGTTGCCTGAGAAATGGAGAAGATGTGTTTTCAAGAACAAGGGGGATGTACAGAGCTGTGGTAACTACAGAGGGATAAAGTTAATGATCCATAGCATGAACATATGGGAAAGAGTGACTGAAGCTAGATTAAGAAGAGAGGTGGCGATCAACGAGCAGCAGTGAGAGCAGCAGACAGAGCACTACAGATGTAATGTTTGCTTGGAGAGTGTAGAGAAGGTCAAAAGTAGTTGCTCTGTATCTTTGTGGATGTGGAGAGGGCATATGTGGGAGACAAGAGAGGAACTGTGGTACTCTATGAGGAATTCAGGGGAGTAGTTTGTGAGGGTGGTGCACAACATTTATGAGGACAGTAAGTCGGTCAGTAGGTGTGAGAAATAGGTTCAAGATGCAAATTATTTCAGGGACTGACTTTGTGCCACTTTTTGTTTGCAATGGATGACACAGTGGATCATCTCCCCTATCCCTAGCATCCTCCTCTATCATACACATATGTCCTCTTTTACTAAATCCATGAATACTCTTTCTGGTTTTCACATTTTCCTCCTGCCTTGCAGCCTCATATTTAACATCCTTTGTTATATGATAATTTTAAATATTAAGATCTCTGTCAAAAATGGCACACATGTTAGCCAAACTCATGATACCTCAATCAAATCTTCATAGAACATGTAGTGAAAATTTGAATGAGTTTGTTTCTTCTCCCACCAGCCGTTCACATGGTCATACCACGATCCAAAAACCTCTGCAGACACAGAACAACACACAAAGGAATGTTTATACAGGAAATGTGACAATATGTTTTGTCCTTAACACTAAAAATAAATTAAACTCACTCTTTCCCTCCATGAAGTCCTGCAGGAAGGTGCTCCAGTCTCCTGGTTCTGGCATGCCAATGTTCATGCGTTCAAAGTGAAAATAGGACACTGCATTGTCCTTTGCATTGCGGGCCACATAGACCACCTACAGAAAGAGGAAACGTTGAATTATACACTGTGGGTATCATAAATCCCATGTCTCTATGACTACAGGTATGTGTGCTTTTACCCTGCAGCGCTGCTCCCAGAAGGACTTTGGTACAAACTGGACTGGTAGATGAGTTTTAATGAGACGAGGAGTGGTGGGAAGTTTGTCTGCCAAATCGGTACCTGAGTAAGGTAGAGATAAGAAGGAACCGTTTGCAACAGAACATGCAAAGATAGATTTCTTTATAGACCACAGATCAACAACATGAATTGCCCAAACATTGTGTTTTTGAGGTGCTATGACTAACTTAACAGATTTACACACCAATAAAACTGCCAGAACCATCACAAAGCTATTGAACAAGGCTGTATTTGTAGTTGTAACTATTTGTTACCTGTTTCAGAATGTTTTTTGAATTTCCTTTTGACTGACAAATAAGAACCAAAGTGAAATTAGGACATTGAGCTTTTGGATCTGGTCTAATACAAATATGGCTAATTGAAGGTGGTCACAAGATTCAACCTGAAGGTAGAAAAGGTACGTAGAGCTCCAGAAAGGGCACTCTGTCATGAAGAGGGATGGATGTCTGACGAGCTGGACCCATGTGCCCAAAATACAGAAGATCTATGATGTAAGAGACCCATGTGGTTCCTGGGTGCGAAACAGATAAATGCATATTGTTTGGTGTGATATCAGCACATGATGATATAAGCCCCATAATCCAAATGAACACAGTCAGATAGCATCCTTATAGTGTCTTTCAGCCAATGCACACTGTAAAGTCGGAAACTTGCACGTTAACATTAAAATGGGAAAACGTTATTTAAAAAGCACTAACAATTTTATAACCTAAGTAAGTAACTAACTAACAAACCTGCTTTAGGGTACGTAGCAATAACAATATCATCTGGTCTTGCTTTGAAGTTCTGTACGTTGTCCCAGTTGTCAGTGAAAGCGTTGATCATGGAGACTCCATGGAAGTCAAACAGTTGTGGCCGATGTAGCCCCTCCATCTGTGAGAATTACTTGTTTTTAAAATGAAGTTGTCTTTCATGTTTTCCCCATCCTTCTGTTACTTGCACAGTAACTTATGTTTTGCAACCTCTGGTTTTTAAAATTAGAGTTGATGACTATGATGAAACTAGAAGTTTCATCGGGACTCTTTCGGTCACACACTGTTGCAGCTCATCTGTGATTTAAAGTCATGGAAGAATCCAGGTGCTTGATTTTGTTTCTTCTTTTAATAAGAGATCTGATGAAGGTCTGCATTAATCCATTAATTCAACATTCTGGAGTTGCCGTCTCTGCTGTTTGTTTGGTTGTTGTTTCCAGGTTTAGTGAAGACGATTTGTTCCTGCACCACTAATAAGTCCCACTGAAATTATACCTCTAACTTACCATCATCACCTTTGCCAGTTTAACCTTTGCAACTGTAGTGTTTTCTTTTTTATGAGAGCATTTATGTTTTTACTATTCACTTTCTGACTGCAGTTTGGACCTTGTCTGTCTGGATTCTGCCTGAGCTTTGTGTTGCTCACCTTGTTTTTTTGTTTGTTGTACTAGCTTAATAAAACTCTGAATAATATTAACATTGCTCTGTGAATATCGGTCATGTTAGTCACAAAGAGGTTCATTCAAGTAAGTGCAAAAACAGTCAGCTGACAGTACATGATAAAAAACAAGATGCAGTCCAGCATTGGTAGAATCAGGAAACACCAGAATTACAACATTTCCCCTCCAGCTGTGTTCTCTAACCACAATGAATAAGACACATTTACTTCATTCGTTACATTTTAGTGTTTAAGTATTTAAAACAAGGACATTTTAATGCAAACAAAATATTTTTGTAAAGTAAAAGCAGAAGATTTAATGTTGGTAACACATGATTACAAAGCTTGCTTACCATCTAGGATCACTCCTACCAACTAACGTAATCCTGAAATTGTGAAGAGGGCACGTGACTCGACGGTTTAATCGTTAATTTCAGCAATGACTCAGACCTAAAGTGAAGGAGTTCAGTATTTGCTCAGTATATTTGGACCAAACTTTAGAAGGATAAAGTTAGAAGTTAGAAAAATAACATTTTTATTACTGTTCATTAACATGTCAAATGAAAAAGCAAAAATGCAGCACATTTAAAACATATACATCAGACAGGATGGCATGTGTATTCTGTTGAATATTGTTCAAAGTCCCAATGTAGGTATTTCTATTGAGGGTCTTATTCTGTCTCCCAAACAAAAGACCTTTGTTATTCACTGGAACACACCGCACCCATTTTCTGAAATGTGTGCATTTACAGCGGGGAAAATAAGTATTTGACACATCAGCATTTTTATCAGTAAGGGGATTTCTAAGTGGACTATTGACACAACATTTCCACCAGATGTTGCCATCAAGCCAAATATTGAATTCATACAAACAAATCAGAACATTGAAGTATACAAGTT
>NW_005187501.1:2377632-2379033 GCF_000239375.1 Pundamilia nyererei
TTGTGGTGTTTCGACAGAAGAACGGAGACGGCTTGGTTTGTAATGGAACGTATATATTCAGAAGTAGTTCACCATTTTACATCTCACTATACACTTCACTTCTTCTCTCTTTTTTCATCATTCTTAGTCACAGAGCCCCCTACTGGTAACTGAGTATATGTTCATATTCAGTCCCCCTTGTAAGCAACCCTTCACCATCTTAGCAGTGTATGTAAACACAACAAAGATGACAAAGCAACAAGGTGATATATACCAGTTTTTAAATTGTGTTGATAGGCCACGTAAAACCAGAGTCATACACACCTTGTAACACCTTGTGGTTCATCACATGAACTGTCATTTTATTTTAATTTGTATACTGGTTCTGACATTTTCCTTCCCCAAAAGGAAGGATACCCATTGGTCTATTTCTCTTTAAAAGTCTTGTTGACATTAAAAAGTATTCTTCAAATCAAAAAATGGATTTCATAAAAAAAAGTATTACACTCTCAATAAAACCTTATTGCAAAAATATTTTTAATTACAAATAAAAAAATTATAAATCTTTTAGAAACTGCAATTTCAATGGATTCAATAATCTAAATACAAATATAGCTTTCTTTCTAAAATTTAAAATGAAGTTTTCACTAAATATTCTTCAGTGATAAAACCACTGTGTCCAGTTGAATTGAATCAATGTTTTGAGGTTAAAGAAAGAGTTATTAGATGTTAAAATACTCCCTAATGCTGAGGGAAAGTAAAGGCCTTTTCAATGTATATGTAAAACTGACCCCTTTCATGAGTATTAGTGCCCTAACGAATTTTTACATCATTCCCTGAACACCTAGACTTTTGTTTGTTGTTTGCCTTTTTAATTTCTCCTATTTGAGTTTAGTTGGATCTTGTAAGAATAAAACTAAGAATCGCCTTTAAACAGAAAGTGGTTTTAAAAAGGTGTGCTGATATGAGGATAATGGGTTAACTTTACAGCATACCACAAAGTTGCCATTATTTAACAAAGTTTAAAACATGTTACTGAGCAGAATGAAGGTGCAGAAAAGCCAAAAGTATAATATCCATATATGATAACACACGGTGTCAGACAAATCATACCTGACCATCATTTTTTAAAGAATGGAAGCTATCATATATAAGTTGGTACTGTTTCTGGAAATTGTTCTGTCGAATTTATCATTTCTGCAGGACAGCTCAGGGTTGTGAACTCTGCCACAGCTCTCTATCACCTACCTGAAATTTAGTTTGTTTAAATTTCATATCAAATTTGGCTTATTTCTTAACTCTTTAATCACATATCAGTGCAGAGTTCCATCACACCCAGCTGGGGATCTAAATTTCATAACGAAACTTTAGATCAGGATTCTTCATTTTCTGCTTGTAGTCTTCATCAAACTGTTCATTCTG
>NW_005187501.1:2379256-2387722 GCF_000239375.1 Pundamilia nyererei
GTCAAAAGTCACGCTGGCTTTGACTCTTTCCTTCTCTTCAGGCGATGGAGACAAACTAAGGAAGGAACACAGTCGGTCTATTTCTCGTCCACAGTCCTGTGTGAAGTGTTATTTTATATTTCATTTATATGTTCTTCAAAGAAAATGATACAAAGGCAAAGAATTTGAAGTTAAAACAACAACTGCATAATGTTTCTTTTGGTAAACATAGAAAGCGAGTCCCACAGACTAGAACACCAGACGAAGGCTAAGTATTTCCTAAAAGCTATTTAATCTTTCAGCAAGGGCAACGTGTTTATTAACAAACTCAAGACACTTTTTAATGTAATGAGCTTTGTTGTAAATGGCATACTTTAGCACAGCTCATGATACCTCAATCAAATCTTCATAGAACATGTAGTGAAAATTTGAATAAGTCTGCTTCTTCTCCCACCAGCCGTTCACATGGTCATACCACGATCCAAAAACCACTACAAACACACAACAAAACACAACAGTGTTTACATGGGAAATAAAATGAAAACCTGGTCTCTTTTTTCTACAGTAAAACTAAACTGAACTCACTCTTCCCCTCCATGAAGTTCTGCCGGAAGGTGCTCCATTTCCCCGGTTCTGGCATACCACTGTCCATGCGTTCAAAATGGAAGTAGGACACTGCATTGTCCTTTGCATTGCGGGCCACGTAGACTACCTGCAGAACCAGACAACAACAAGCTCTAATCTGTTTCATAAATCCCATGTCTCTATGGTTACAGGTATATATGCATTTTACCCTGCAGCGCTGCTCCCAGAAGGACTTTGGTACAAACTGGACTGGTAGATGAGTTTTAATGAGACGAGGAGTGGTGGGAAGTTTGTCTGCCAAGTCTGTACCTGCAAGGTAATAATGATTGATTTGCCACTAATAAGTTGGACTCTAGATGTCAGAGGTCAACATGGCTAAAAGGCCAACATTTTAAGGCACTTTTGAGTGAGTTTGCAAACAATTTTGAGTGTCTAATAACCAAATAGATTTGAAAAATAACCAAATCTAAATATCAAGCAAAATTTTTTTATATCACTCTATTTAGACAACAGTGAATTCTAAACACATTGAGTGAGGTTGCATTTTAGCAGCTGCTGTTTCAACATGTGACACACAAAAAATTTCTGCAATCAGAACTGATCTGAGACCTTTGGGCATAGGGGGTTCGCATATCTCCAGGAAGGGTACTCTGTCATGAAGAGGGATGGAAGTCTGACGGTCTTGACCCATGTGCGCAAAATACAGAAGATCTAGGATGTAGGAGACCCATGTGGTTCCTGAGGTTGAAAGAGATAAAACCATGCTGTTCAGTGGGAAATATAGCAATCCATGAAATTATTTATTAAAAAAAAATACTATAGTAACTAGCTCCACACAACCCTTGTACATGCCCTTAAGCTTTATTTATATAGTGCCTTTCAGCACAACATTTAGCTCAAAGGTTTTTTAAAGCCAATAAAACACACAGAGATAAAGAGAGTCTAAAATAATTTCCAAGGCTTTGATTTGAGTTTAAATCCGTTTACTTTCACATGTCTTCACTTTCTTATGTTCACCCAGGCTGGCACAATTCTGTCTACTAAGGTTAAATTAACCTTACCTGCTTTAGGGTAAGTAGCAATAAGAATATCATCTGGTCTTGCTTTGAAGTTCTGTATGTTGTCCCAGTTTTCTGTAAAGTCTGTGATCATGCCAACTCCATGGAAGTCAAACAGTTCTGGTCGAGGTCGCACCTCCATCTCTTGATTTTTTTTTTATTAGAATAACTGAGTTTTTATTCCACACTTTAGCGTATCTTTCTCCCATATGATGTAATTTTTTTGTCTGCTTTACTGTTTTATTCTCTGCTCCTCCTTGACATCACAAATGAGTAACCTTCAGTAATTATACCCTCAGTGCACTTTGCTTCTGAAGGTTGTGTTACTGATTAATGATTAGTCAAAGTGTAACCAATATGTCCACTCACCAAGAAATAATTTAAAAAATATTGATAACAATAGATAACATTTTATTTAGAGTCTGATGGCAGTTTACCATCGGTGTCTAATACCTTAAAGTAGAGCTTCCCAAGGTGTGGGGCCCGCCCCCCTGGGGGGTGCAGAGCCATTGCGCGCGGGGGGCGTGGTATGAAAAGGGAAAAAAAAAGATTGCTTGGACACTGCTAACATAGCATGAAAGGTTTTTGACCGGGCTCCCACACTAACGCAAAGCAGGAGATGAAGCATCGCTGAATATGTTTCCAAGCGAACTTCATTCTAAGCCAAAGACTAGAAAATATGGTGAAGCATGTCTTCCCTTTGGCTTCACCTGCACAAGTGCCAAGGTAGGTCTCCCCTGCAGAATTGGTTTTCCCTGCATCGGGAGCACACGCTGGGCTCTCATATCAGTATCCATGACACACAACGTAATGTTCGATAATGTGTCATGCGCAAAAGCAGGGGGCAGGGCTAGCTGGGGGTAGGGCTAGCAGTAGCTAGTCCTACCTACTAGTCAGTAGGTAGAGTTTTTGCCCCATGATCGGAAGGTCAGGGGTTCAAATCCACTGAACGGCTACCCTGAGGTACCCCTGAGCAAGGTACCGGCCCGACACACTGCTCCCCAGGCGCTGCATTGGTGGCTGCCCACTGCTTCACTGGGTGAATGGGTTAAATGCAGAGGAGTAATTTCCTTACGGGGGACTAACACATACACATACACATAAAAGCATCAGCTCTAAGAGCTGATTAGAAGCGTCAACTCCCATTGAGCGAGAGCCGGCTCCTCACTTAATTTCCTTTCGCTGCTCAGCTCTCACACAGTGGCTCAGCCATGCTCCAATCCCTATATATTGTGGCCAATCACATGGGAGGATATAGGATAATATAAAAAACAGAGGGGGTGAGAGACGCGACAGTCAAGTGGAGCGTGCGTCTGTCCTCTCAGTAAGTGAGTGAGACAGTAGACAGCAGTGCGGAGGACTATGCAAGTGCATCCCAAAAACACATAAATATGCCTGACACCCGTAAACGAAGCAGCATCTGGCTGCAGTTTAAAGACTTTTTTGTCTCGGTCTTGGTCTCACCTCGACTTGGTCTTGGTATTGTCTTGTTCTTGGTTTAGGCGGTCTTGACTACAAGTCTACTAAGTGCAGTGTTGGGCTAGTTACTTTGAAAAAGTAATTAATTATAGTTACTAGTTCCTTCTTCAAAAAAGTAACCAAGTTAGTAACTGAGTTACAATATTCTATTGCGTTACTTTAAAAAAAACATTTAACCCTCTGGGGTCCAGACAGCAGTCGCCTCATTGTTCTGACACACAACAAAAACTATCCACAACACTACACACTAACTACACAAGACAACACATTAACTACACACTCCAAACACGCTAAACGTCATGCAACAAGTGTCACCTGGCAGTTTGTTGCTCTCTGCCAGGTGATTTGCTGAATAGCTGTGAAAAGGTAGTGGGTGTGTGGGGTGAAGTCAGCGCTTTTCTGTGGAAAAAAACAGAGACGATTAATTCACTTGGATGCGAGTGGGTATACTAAGTAAGAGCCTTTTGCCATTTTGTTTGGATTATTTGTTATTGTAGGTGCCCGTTTTTAATGTGTGTCGCTGGACTTTTTTAGTGTGACCACGAGTTTTAATAGAAGAATTGATCAAGCCCTAGATCAACTGCGCGCAGGGAAACTGATCAATATTGTAGGTATATTAAGTGTTTGTTTTAGCTTTGTGATTTTGAATGGTTTCATAAAATTGATATTTTATTGGGTAATATTTTAATCGATAATGCGAGTTGCGTAAGGGCGGACTAACCTCCTTTTTTGTTTTTGTTTATTTGTTTGTGCTACTTCCCAGATTACAGGTCATGCATAGCGCTGCTTCCCAGCTGTGCTGAGACCCGAATTGTTTGCAGTGCGTGCCACAGGTAAATCGATTGCAGTGTCGCTAAACGGGGTGTGACGGTTTGCAGTGTTGTGTTAATTTTCGCACCATTTGTGTGGTAAGTCTCATGTGCAGCTGGGATATCAGTAGGATGTGTTGTAAGTCCTGTCTGGAAATAACTGGGAATTTGAGTGTCTAATTAATGCAATAAATAAATTATCAATTTATTTCTTTGCCCCGTTTACTCGAGTAAATGGGGCAAAGATCCCTTGTCCTCGGTTACAAGAAAAAACAAAAAACAAACAAACATGGGAAGTTTTAGAATTGACGGCGAGAGAGAGAAAGAGAGAGAGAGAAACAGCAGAAAAAGAAATAAAAGAGAGTCTCTCTCTCTCTCTCTCTCGCCGTCACTCCTAAAACTTCCCCTGTTTGTTTGTTTGTTTTTTGCTCATAAGCAGAGAGTACTTGCTAGCGCTGTCCTTAGACAGTAAACGTGACGAAACTATTGAGGAAAAAACGCTGCGTATATATTGTTTATCATGACTCTGGTTTTACGTGGCCTATCAACACAATTTATAAACTGATATATGTCACCTTGTTGCTTTGTCTTTAAGTGGTCATGTGATTGGCTTACCACGACTACCTTATTCTTCCTCAGTCAAACAGCAGCACTCATGCGATTGTTTTGCCCCTTTAGCTCCAGGTGTTGTGCTAGAAAGTGATCGTGATTGCCGTCCGCGGGAGCGCGCGCAGCTGCTTAAAGCTGTAGCGTCCACATTACTTCCGTGCAACTGATATAAGATGCGGTAAGCTGAACACAGCTTCAACCGTCTGTTTATTGAAAAATAGTAATGGACCGCATTTTCTTATTAGTAACTGTAACAGCGTTGTAACGATAGGAATAGTAATTAGTTAGATTACTCGTTACTGAAAAAAGTAACGCCGTTACTTGTAACGCCGTTATTCCCATCACTGACTAAATGTAAGTAAGCCGGGTGGCTAACCAACCGGACATAGTGGTGGTAGACAAACAGAAGAAGACAGACGTAGCAGGTCCCAATGAAAGCAACCTCAGAAAGAAGGGACATGGGAAGCTCGAGAAATACCAAGAGCTCAGAGAAGAGGTCGAGAAAATGTGGAAGGTGAAGGTAGCAGTGGTCCCACAATTTTGAGAAGCTATTGGACATTGACCGAGCACACCGTTTGGGTGGCCACACCCCCAGGGAAGGAGACCATCCTCGGGTAACTATAGCGCGGATTCACCGCTTCCAAGTGAGAGAGAAGATACTACAGCTTGCTCAGCAACAGTCTCCCTTGAACTACAATGGCAAGGCAATTCACATCTTCCCTGACTTCCCGACGGAGGTGGTGAAAAAGCATCAGGTCTTCCAGGACGTGCGTAAACGCCTAATGGATGCTGGAGCTCGGTGTAGTTTCTATTATCCAGCGCATTTACGAGTAATGCATGGCTCCATGGTGAGACTAAGGATTTTTGGGAACTATAAAGGAAGACTGTAACTAATTTATTATTGCTGATATTTCATTTGGAACTCCTTGCATCGGGATGTATGTGACTATTTCATTTTTCTGTCAACTGTGTAGGCATTGAGGGTATAATTATTTTTCTTTTTTTGTGGGGGGAGGCTGGAGAGCTCGTTACCTTGGACGGTTTAGTTCATAGTGGTCTTGCGGACCCTCTGTGAGGGTTTATTTTTTGTCTGGGAAAGTGGGATGGGGAGGAAGACGGTTATGTTTTTTGTCTTGTTGGCATGTTGTACTTATCAGTGTTATACAACGGCAATTTATGTATACAGTGCTATTTTTTTCAGGAGGGAATCCTAATCTATCATCGCTAAGCGGTGGCAATAGATTTGTGAGATGGAATGTGCGAGGACTTGGGCATGTGCACAAACGAGCTATATTTAATTTATTACCTAATCTCTCTGATACTCATGTAATTTTAGGAGGCAACTTGACAAACACTTGGACAGATCTACTCAAACCTCTCAGTTGTTTAATTCTTCAACTGTTCTGAATAATATGTTGAGTTTCATTAATCTAGTTGATGTTTGGAGACATCAAACCCTGTGTAACCCTAGAGATTATTCTTTTTTTTCACAAGTGCACAAATCGTACTCCAGAATAGATTACTTTTTGCTTGATTCCAAATTGATTTCTAAAGTTATATGTTCAACTTATCACAACATCTTGATCTCAGATCATTCTCCAACCTCTTTAGTTTTGGAATTCTGTGTTATAAAACTGGCGTTTTCACTCGTCACTCCTGCGTGAGGCATCCTTCTGCCAACTTATGACAAGTAAATATCAGAATTCTTGGAAACTAATGATAAACAAGATGTTTCTGATTCAATTTTATGGGAAACATTTAAAGTGGTAATGCAAGGAGAAATTATGGAAAGGTGTATATCATCGGTTGATATGATATATAGGCATCCCACTTCTTCCATTCTTACTAATCAAGATAAATCTGCACTTTTTTTTTTCATTGCAAGACACGACAAGGCTGCCCCCTTTGAGGCCTTTGCTCTTTGCAATTGTGTCATGACTGTGCAGGCAGGCTGGAATGGTGGACCCAAGAGTAAGACTTGCAGAGGCAAAAGTGAACTTAAACAACTCAGCTTTATTGCTGGACAGCAGGCAAAACAGAAAACTGGGAAAGTAACTAAACTAAACAGGCAGACAGAACAGACAGTGGGGAATGAGGGTAGTAGATGTTAACAACGCGACAGAGAACAAAGGAAACACAGGGCTTATATACACACGGCTAGGGCTGGGCAATATTATACCATTCACGGTAATACCAGTACAAAGCTAGGCAACAATAAGAAAATGATATATCGCCATAGAATATGGGTAAAACGCGCATGCGCAGTGCCGAAAAAGCACAGAGAATGCATCGAGGACGCTGAAGATATCTACCTATTCGGAACCATGATAACAGGGTTCTTGCTGATCGGAGCTGGCTTGGCCCTGGTTTATAGGAGAAATAAGAGAGCGGAACCGGCTGTTCAAACCCCCCCAAGGCTGCCCGCTGGAATCGAAGCGATGGGACGAGGCGCGACCTCTCACAACGAACGCAGCATGGTTAACACTTGGAGACGCTTACAGCTGCTGTGAAGGCTCAAAACAACACCATTGGGCGTATGGGGGGATACATCAGAGAGAGGCCTGCTCAAAATGAGACCCTTGAGCGAAAGTTGGATCACATCGCGGAACGGATCACTGCAGTTGTGAGGTCTCAGAATCAAAAGAATGACAACACCACGGAATAGAAGTTTGATACCATCATGGGGAGGCTCGCGGCTCTCCAACGGGAGATTGAGAGACCAGCGTCAGAGTGTTAAAGAGCAGCTTGAAATTCTCCTGGGCTGGTCGCATGAAAGAAAAATCAACATCGTAATGCGGACACCACCACGGCGCCAGCTGCAGGCCCAAGGCTGGAGCCGAACAATCACTCCCTGATAACGACTGTGTGATGACTATTCTTCCCATCCCATGCAAGGCCACCTGGATTGGCTGTTTACTTAGCCTGATAGGGCGAAGGACACTGTCTCAGCTGAACTATGGACACGCACACACATACACTTACACTGATAAGCACTCACTCATCCCCCCTCCCTTTCCAACGCCTTCGATGCTTGTTGCCCCCTGGGAACACGAGGCGGGTCTGGGCCCGCGCTGGAGACGACGCCGTTGCAGGATGGCTGCTGTGTTGCCTGGGATTACTCCTCATCCCCTACCCAACCCTGTGGCTTGTCATGTCTTCACAATGTTGTGCTGTGGACATTCATGTGCTTTTTTGTGCATAGGAGTTTTTTTGTTTCCTGTTCTCGTGCTGTCCTACCATGGAAGCACAGCATGAGTGGAGGTCTCTTTTTTTCTTCTTGTACCTTCCCGTTGTTATGTACATTTCAGTGTTTTTCTGCAACGCTACCGATCTCCGACTTGTAACCCCATTATGGGCAGAAATCTGTGCCATCAGAAACTGAATTTGAATAAGTTCAATTTGAATTTGAATTGCTCAGATTGAATCTGAATTGTAACTTGAATAAATGCTTTTGAAAATGAATTTGAATTAGTCTAATTTGAAATTGAATTTATGGTTTGAAAATGATCATCACTAAATTGAAATTGAATTTATATTTTGAAAATGAATTGATTTGCTTTGAAACTGCATTTTATCCTTTAAAAATTCAGCTCTCGAATAATTTCGGTTTCAGTTCTACAATTCAATTTCAGTTCCAAAATTCTGTTTTTTGGAACTTACATCCGGTTCCGGTTCAAGCGCAGATTAATAGAACTACGTTTTACTAGCGGACCGAAAGTGTTACTGACGGGAATCTACAGCGTCTTGAGCTGAATTAAGACTTCAGAAGTCGAATGACCAGCGGATAAACTCTCAGGTTGGTAATAAATGTATTACATGTATGAGAACAAGCGTCATGTTAACAAATGATAGCCGTAAGGTAACTTTTATGCTTATTGTAGCTGTTAGCTCAAAACGCTAATTTAGCGTAGTTTGCCCTGAATTCAGCTTTGACAAACAAATATGAT
>NW_005187502.1:0-5723 GCF_000239375.1 Pundamilia nyererei
AAAAAAAAAAAATAATAATAATTATCGGGCCACCGAGCAAATGCCCGGTATGCCATAGCTGGCCAGTCCAGCTATGGATCGTGCCATCAGTTAACTCGTGCCTATGGTTGCCGACCCCTGGGTTAAATGCAGAGAGGAATTTCTCCACTGGGATTAATAAAGTATCATTATGGAGAAACTGTGGGCAAGGCAGAAGATTTTTGTTGTACCTTTGTAGATCACTTGGAGTTTGCATGGAGGCAAATAAATCAAATCAAATCAAATCACTTTTATTGTCACATCACATGTGCAGGTACATTGGCACAGCACATGTGAGTGAAATTCTTGTGTGCGAGCTTCACAAGCAACAGAGTTGTGCAAAATACAATAAATAAATAAATAAAATATTCTGTGTGAAGAGCAAAAAAAGGGGATACATTTAATACAATGTTATCTCAAACTATGACTGCTGTCTAACCACCGTTTGGCTGGATTTAATTTGATAACCAGATAAAACCCCCAGATTCAACCTCAGCAGACCAGCCCGTATTGTCAAACCGTTAACTCTGCTGATTTTAAGGTTTCTTAACAAACTATAAATGTAACGGTACATTTTTTATACATCACATTATACTTTTTTTACTACTACTACTCACTGTACTGTATAAAATACTTTATGTATACAGTACAATCAGTGAAAAATATAAAATAATGAGAATTCTTTAATGTTTTATGGGTCCATAAGTTTTTCCCCCCAAGTTGAAATCTTTTGCCGCAAACTTAGTGTTGCTCCCACACCTCCTCCCAATCTGAACTCTATCCCCTTTGATGGATTCCTGTGTGTTCATTTATTGAACCCAGGTAAGTGCATCCAATTAGTGTTTCTGTGTCTCTCGCGTAAGACTATGCTAAATCTGCCTCCAAAAAGCCGGGGATCCTATTAGCTCGCAGTAACGCCTCTGCATTTTATATTACGGCTTTTATGGGCTCTCCAATGTCACTGCATCAAAGGAGCCTTGTCTGTACATGAATCTCGCCATGCCAGAATCCTTCAACCCCATTATCTGGGTGAAGTGCCCTTCCTCGGCTATTTGTATCCCGCCACGCCTCGCGCCATTACCTTCCACTGGGTAATAGCTCCTTAGACTTCTTGTCTTTCTGTCCTGCTTTTGTTAGCAGGCAAAGAGCTTCTTTCTGAAGCATTTACACAATTGTTTATACGTGCAATAAAGCTTCAGATTAAGATATAATTGCCATATTATTAAACTTTTTAGAGCATGCGTCGAAGCTAGCGCCATCTATGTCCGTAACATAGGCACATAAGCACCGTAACACCTGGGCCTTGACTTAACCGAACAGAGGCCCACTTAGCTTGAGAAAAACTCCAGACACCACTTCCCTCTTTTTACTGCTTCCCCCATTAAACTCACATCAGATGATTATTTACTCTGCATGGATCTGGATCTGCTCAGTCTTGCATAGCCGATCTCTTAAGTCCCCTCCACAACTGTTGGATGGATATAAAAAAAAAGCCCTCAAGGATAATGGAAAATTGATTTTTATCTCCTCATATCTGTTTAAATATGATTAACAGTGAGCTTGACACAGCACGTCGAATTAATAATGACGTGAGGGAAAACGGCAATCAATAATTGACAAGATAAATACAGATAAGGGTCCATAATGCTCTCCGACGCGGGTCACACTGATAACAAATGAAGCATTAGCATGTGAATGATAATCAGGAGTCATTAGATAGGTGTGAATGACGGCGCAATAGCACGGCAGCGACCACATTTTGACACCACCTCCAGAACTCGGAGGGCAGTCGGAGGAATTAAAGGCGGCCGTATCTCTCTGTTAATCTGTCCTGCAGCGCGATAGGAACCTAGAGGTCATTTGGCAGAGCACCGCGTTACTCCTTCCTCCCCCCTCGTTCCTCCCACACGGCTTCGCACGTTCCCCCGAATCAAAAGTGAAGTGGCGGCTAATGAAAACGAATAGCACATTTGTACGTCGTTAGCGCAGGAGCAGGTCTCCGCAGAGGAAGGGGGGGCGAGGGTGGAGGTGAGGTGGAGAGCTGGGCGTGTGAACATAGTTCAACAGTCATTACGCAGAGGTTAACGGCCGGCCCGACATAAGTGTTAGACTCTTCGTATTATGTCGATTCACTGAACTGTTGAACCATTACCGCTCTCTCCCCCCCCCCCACGCTCAGATAAAGGTATTTGCCCACGGCTAGACAGATGTACTTTGCATTTATGAGAGCATACATTATGTCTGACATCAAACATTTGCTTAACACTGCCCCCGAATCTCATTTCACTTTGGTCGTGTCACAGTTTTATCCCAGATTTGTACCAGATACCACTTCCTGTGTGATGCATGTGGCAGCCGGAGCCGCAGAGATCCGTGCAAAGTCCCAGCCTTAACTTATCATCCGCCTGCTCAAAACTATAGGTTTTAGATGACAGGGCTCGTAAATGGGTTATCTAAAATCCAATATATATTGGAAGAGAGATCGCAGGGGGAAAGGCACGCTTGACTGTATCATCCTGATCCATAACTTTCCCTCCAACCGGGGGCCCATTTATTGTCGATTCCATCCGAAAGATGGGTCTGTCAGTTGGGTGGGAGTCTCGCTGCTGTTTATTTTCAAATCAATACTCAATTACTATAAGGAAGATCCACTCCCTCTGCCCATTTTCGAGATGAAATTATGGACTGCAGCAATAACACTTATTCAAGGCAAAAGCTGGTGTCATTAACTCACAACTGGGCAGGATAAGTACCGGGATTCTTATAACAACTGGATTTCTAAACCTCCCGTGCACCCCTCACACACTTTTACCCTTTTAGTTTCTAATTAATCAATATGAAAAAGACCCTTCACGACGTGATGGATGACCAGAGAAAACAATTTTCACCCTAAGAGCCTTTTAATTTTAAACTCTGAGAGCTCATTGACTGCAACTCCCAACAACCCATCAATGCTAGTTTTTAATGCACTTCCTCTTTTGTTATTGAGAAGAATGGAGAGGCAGCAAGGCCCCGGCTCCTCTTCATAACTCATGTCATCGATTTGCTAAATGCCAGACATTTGCCAGAGGAGAGAGTCCTATCAATGGCTTTGGCAGGGTGTGTGTAAATTACTCCATTAGGGAGAGTTTGGGGGCATTAACAGTTGAAAGAAATAGAGGTTAGCCCACGTAGGGTGCATGCACGAGCGTGGGTTGTGTGCTGCGAGTTAAATACACCCCTTGTCTGGCCCTGTCATGGGAAAAGAGACTTTAAGTTGGAGGGGGGGAAAAAGCTCTCCCAATATTGCGGCACAAAAACAGATAAGCCATCATTCACCGTAACGCATTATGACAGACGGGCTTTGCTCTTGTGAAAGTAGGCTAGACAGGTCCGAGGGCAAAATCCAGCCCTGGCGGACACTGTGACAAGCGGTTCTGTTGTAGTTATTGTTAGCATCTGCACCAGTTGGACGGGTCAGTCAAAACAGTGCTGTGACATTGAAGGACGCTGGAAAAGATGCTGTGTTTTGTGGAATGAAAGCACAAAAACAAAGTTTAGCGGGAACAGACCCGGACTTAAACGGGTCACAGCTGAAAGAGCGCATGTCCTGCCGATCGTCAGTCTTCTTATCGGATCATGACAGACGGAAACAAGTCGCCCCTTAATTCAGCTTTACTTTTTACTGAAAAAAAAGAAAATGCCTCATTGTTGTGCTGAAAGTAGTGGAGAGAATGTGCTGCTGACATATGTCATCAACTCACCAAGAATAATAATAAGAAAACAGACAGATGTTTAGTTCACTTGTCAAAATGAGTGCTGCTCACCCCGTGAGACTGCTGTACAATGTACTTTTTTGGAAAAATAACCCTGATGATGCTACGGTTATGTCATCAGGGTTCCACACAACTTTCCCGTTACACAGTAGGTGGAGGTTACTACTGTTCAGCACGCTATCTGGTAAATTTGATTAGGGTTTATCTTTTCAGAGGCTCCACTCAGCTTCTAAATCATCGCTTCCTAACACAGCGTTGCCCCTTAGAAACATATCTCCCTGGTAACCCAAACATTTTCGAAAGGGAAAAAACTTCTATATTCAAAAATTTAAATTAAAGCATTATTGACATAGCTGCCTTGGTTACTGTAGCGACTGCACTGGAATATTAGCGTCCTCTGCTTGCTTATTAGCCCTGGAAATAGCTTGGTGTACTATTGTGTACTAAGGTTTTATACCTGCTATTTTAAATGGTCCCATTTTGGTTTGGGATCCAGAACCAAACCAGCTCTCCTGAATTGGCAATCCCTCACAAAAGACCAGATAATTAATATCATAATTCTATCAGCTTTTGTCTTCTTTTTGTGTTTGTTAGAGTGATTCTCTGAGTGAATATGGTGAATCAGTACATCTGGTCAGCTATTTGTTAATACAAATGCAAGTTAAGTCAATCGGATGGTTGCAACTCAATGCATTCAGGCATGCAAACGTGATTAAAACGACCTGGTGAAGTTCAAAGTGAGCATCAGAATGGGGAAGAAAGGTGATTTTGGAACATGTGAGGACTGCTGGTACCAAACAGACTAGACAGAAATTATTTGACCAACCTAACGAGAGTAAGATGTCAGAGTCAGGTCATAGATAGCAACAGTAGAAAACATAAGTAATAATACAAGATGTGCAGATATAGTTCAGTAGTGTAGTGCAGCGGTCCCCAACCCCCGGTACTGGTCCGTGAGTCGTTTGGTAGCAGGCCCAGGAGTTGTGGCTCGGGTGTGAAATTTTTGTTTTTTTGGGGGTTTTATCGTTAATTCAGTTTCCCTGGGTCTTTTCCTGTGTTGTAGTTGTGTGTCTTATTTTGAAAGTAATATTTATGCATTACCATAGCGACCAGAGAGCATTAAGGGGCAGAGAGAAGGATGTTACTCTCAATGTTGTTGGTGCATTTCAGGAAGATGCTCAATGTTCCCTCTAAGCTGCGCACGTGCGAAGCTGCGCACTGCTGGCACGGTCTCTGCGCACAGAAAATCTGCGTTGTGCACAAAAAAAAATCTAACCTGAATTGAAATTAAAATTAAAACTTTAATAATTCTGTTTTGCAGTGTTAGTCAGTAAGTGACTGGCTGCTCCAGTATGGGAATAGAACGATGCCACCTTATCCCATAGTCCAGCCAGTAATGCGATTCACATTCGTATGTACGCAGCTAATCAACGTCGTTGACAGGCTATGACAGCGTCCTTATGTGCTGACACCGGTCTTTTAGCTAGCAAAGCGGCGTGGCTGATGTGGAGTGAAGCCACGTTAATGACAACGTGGAAAAATTGACGGAAAAAGTTTTTAAATTGTGTTGATCGGCCACGTAAAACCAGAGTTATGATAAAAATATCTGCAATGTTTGATTTTCTTCCTGAATACGGTCGTTGTTGTCATGGTCCGTGGTCCTGTGTCTGTGGACTGCGTGATGCTCGGGTATCCACACCTCCGGGCTGGGCCATCACCAGCACACCTGCTCTCCATCCCGGTGATTACACGGAGATCCACTTAATCCGGCGCTGACGGATGCTCCACGCCAGTCCGTAGTCATCCCCACAGTGGTAACCAGACTTCCACGAAAAGTGTGCATTCTCTTCTGCTTGGAACTTTGTTTAACCAGCCTACTTCTGTCCAAGTTTCTACTCGGCGTCTGCTACCTGCCTGTCCTCCGGCTCAACTGGATCTCGCGGTGCTCAC
>NW_005187502.1:25997-80207 GCF_000239375.1 Pundamilia nyererei
CTGATGAAGGCCAGTTAATAAAGTTTTTCCTCTTTACTTTTAAGTGTTGCTGGAGTTCCTGCGTTGTTAGTTTCGGCAACTTTCCCAGATTTTTCACTGGCTTTGAATGAAATTTGCCACAATATTCTAGTTCCCAAAAGGTTGATTCTGTTCATCTGGACGTTTTCAGTGGGAGAAATGTTTCGTCGCTCATCCAAGTGTCTTCTTCAGTCTCAGCTTATAGCTGCTAATCTCAGACTTGAGTTTTTCCCCTCTGGCAGAACACAGCAAATGTTTTCAATGGTGGTAACAAAATAAAACTTGGTGTTCTGCAAGGAAGATATTTAGGACTGCTTTCATTTTCAGTATCTACTATATGCTGTTAAAATGACAAAATAATCATGTATGCTGTGGATTCCACTTTGGTTTCATGAATCAATTAGTAGTAGCGTACATAGCATTACCTAATGAGCGAAAATGATTGAAATTTAATGCACTTTGATAGCATGGGTGTTCTTGCTAATGCCTCTGCACTCACCTGTCTGTAAATGTGAGGTTATAGGAGGTCACTAAAACTAAATTACTGGCTTTTAAATTCCTGTCTTGCAATTTAATTGTCTCCAAGATTGGAAACATCATTGCTATGTCAAGGAAATTTTCTTCCCATTTCTGTTACAATTGTTCTGTCACATCTGGATTACCAGTTATCTTTAAGGAAGTGTTTGCTGTAAAGCATCAAACAGCAAACTCAGAGCAGTGCAGCCATATTGATGCTTCTTTCATCGCCATGTGAGATGCACGAACTGCTATCCTGGCTAACTGTGGCTGGTATGTGAGTGTGGCTTTAAAGTCTTCTGCCGTTCACAGAAGGATACGTCACACTTGTTTAGTGATAAAGTATTATAAACTGATTTTTGTAATGAATAAACATTAGGATGGATTGCTCGTTTTATGACAACAACTGTGCTTTCTTGAACAAGTTACACAAAAAGCTACGCAGAATAAAAAAAGAGGTAAATTCAAGAAGTCACTAAAAGCCTGAGATAAGAAGGTCATTCTTGGGTGAGATGCAACCAAAGCAAACTTACTGGGATCTGATGGGGTCTAATTAGGATTACCACACTGTGCCAGCTAAGAAAAACATGGAGGTGGAGGCTGGTGTGACATGGGATTGACTAATGGCTCCATGAAAAACTTGGCAGAAGAAGAATTTTCTAACATGACAGGGACACTGCAATAATTTTAAATTAGAAGCAAGTAAAATCCATAACTTGGTCAACTAAGTCCCTGAGTTTTCTAAAGGGACACATCTGAAATATCCTAATGTGTAAGGAAGAGCAAGAAAACCCCTCCAGCAAAGAGCAACTCAAAAGAGCCAAGTATGTGAAAAGCATCTCTCCAAAAATACTGATTTACAGAATATTAGCAAATAAACATTTTCTAGCCTTTTCATTTAATGAGAAAAAAGTGCATTAAATGGAAAGGCTTTGTGACATTTTAGTGATATTGACTGGTTTTGTAGCACATTGGGAGCATGCATAATTGTGTGTGTGTGTGTGTGTGTGTGTGTGTGTGTGTGTGTGTGTGTGTGTGTGTGTGTGTGTGTGTGTGTGTGTGAGGAAAAAATGTTGTACTACTTTGTGTTTAGTCATCTGAGCTTTTATATTTTGGCAGAAAGCAACATATGTATTAACATCTTTTTCAGGTCGCCAGTTACATAAACATGTATTTATAATGCGTATAGGAAACTGCTGGTGGGCTGGGATTATGCTCTAGGATAAAGTAGCACGGTCTCACAGCAGAAATGTGTTCATTAACTTGGTCTTGTTATTGACTGTTTTCTGTATTTTTTGACATATACATTATTTATGTGGGCAGTTCGTGCTCATCAGAATATGTCTTATGGTTTTTATGTCTTTAGTTTTTTCAATCAGGGAACAAAACCAAAGAAATTGTCGCTGTCTCATTTACTTGTTCTCTAAACCTTGCTAATACAGAGACATTCCTTCATATCATCCATGATAACCTCACATGGTTGCACTAACTTTTTTTTTTTCATTTTCATTCTCTTTACTTCAGTTTTCAGTTACTACCTGTCAGGTTTAGGCATCAAAACGTATTTGTTCTAAGCAGCTACTTGGTTGGAGTAGAGGCGATTTTAAACATAATCATCATATGACCAAGTGATCACCAGGTGATGACATTTGCTATGCATGTTTGCCCTACCCTTATCTGTAATGGGCTTGGTAGCACTGGCATAGTTCTTGCATATTGTTTCAATAGACTCACAATGGGTCATTTAAAGTGACACTGGAAATAAGTCTTCTAAAAAATATCCCCAATATTACTGCCTCATCACTACTGCCAAGGAACGCTGACTGCAATGCTTTTTCCCTCAGGACAAACATATCTTTGTTAAATATTTGTGGCTTCAAACAGAAGAAAGTCCTGAACCGCTGTCCGGTGGAGCATATTGCACAATTAGGTGATGAGCTTTAAGTGTGGATGTGCAGAACACTACCAATAACATCTCCTCCTGAACATGCTGGCATTAAAGATTTTATCTATGGAGGTGTTGACGTGGTAAGTGCACTCCTTGACCATCTTGTGCCCCTCAAGCGTTGCTGTGACATTTCTGATCTTACAGTGGAGTTTGAAAAGATGCAAGGCTGGCTTTTCCACCTCGTACTCCCATGCTCCATCATTACTGCTTAGCACACAAGTACAACTCTCGTGTACTCAGTATAATGGGTCTGTGTTGTTGGGCATACACATACACTCGTGTTTTGTTGGTCACCCAACAAAACATGAGAGTGAATTAATTCAAGTCAATTTTATTTATACAGCACCTAATCACAACAACAGTTGCCTCAAGGCACTTTATATTGTAATATATACAGAGAAAAACCAAACAATCATATGACCCCCCCTAGCCCTTTGGCGACAGTGGGAAGGAAAACCTCCCTTTTAACAGGAAGAAACCTCTGGCAGAACCAGGCTCAGGGAGGGGCGGGGCCATCTGTTGCGACCGGTTGGGGTGAGAGAAGGAAGACAGGATAAAGACATATTGTGGAAGAGAGACAGAGGTTAATAACAAGTATGATTCAATGCAGAGAGGTCTGTTAATGCATAGTTAGTGAGAAAGGTGAAAAAGACAATGCATCAATGCATCATGGGAATCCCCAGCAGCCTGTTGCAGCATAACTAAGAGAGGATTCAGGGTCACCTGATCCAGACCCAACTATATGCTAAACTTATTAAATTAAACTTTTTTTAAACAATTTTAAAAACTCTGAGATACCAAAGTAGACCTTTTTATGTTTTAAAAACACCAGTATTTACATGATTTGTTTTTAAACTCATGATAAAATACCACAAATCAAGGTTTCATTATAAATTCATTATAGCTGATATCAATGCAATGAAAATAAATCTAGTTGCATTACCTTTTAGTCTGATAAAAGGGAATAAAAAAAAATCTAATAATATTCATCTTTAAACAGACTTACTGAATTTTAATGTTCTCCTGACGAGGACCATGTAACTTAGAAAGAGCTCAAATCAAAAGCTTTTGGACAATCCGAGGAATCAAACAGTCTTTCAAGGGCTTATCCCCTTCATCTGCTCTTGAAGTCTTTCCTTGTTTCTTCATTTCCTCTTTTGCCTTTTTTTTCCAATCACAAAAGCCTCCAAGGTGTATTTTTGTTATTTTTCCCCCACTTTTTTTCTCTAATTGTTGAGCCTCTGCTATTACAGCCATGAATTACTCTTTTTCCTCCCTCCTGAAATGATTCCTCTGCCTTCCTACACTGATAAGGTGTGGGAGCCTATCTGATGTTGCTTGCTGAGGAAGCATGATTAGATCTAAGCTATAAAGTCACTTTAGTCTTTTCTAAAATAGCCACAAGGCAGAAAGTTCTCTGGGTAGAAAAATGTAATCTGCAGGACAAAACGGTCAAACATTGTTGAGTCTGCCATGATCACTAAAAACGTGGCGATGGCTTTTCTTGAAAAAACATACATGAATGAGAAAATCAAATCACAGTATACCTTTGATTTTTTTAGATGACAACAGAGGGAACCCTATGGGAAGGGACGCCTGTTTCGATTGGAGGCATAAAGTGACAGGTATTTTTTCTGTAACAGAAAAACTGTAGAGCATGATTCTGAAAAGTCCTTCTCATTATTATTAAGTCTGATTTGCTCCGAAGCACGTCCCTAAACTGTAGGTGTGAAGTTATAATGGAAGTGCCCATGAGAGACCTAAAAAAGTGAAATTTGGTTGACATGCCATGCTTTTGAATGTGTTTCTTTTACCGCTGGTTTTCATGTAGAAAACGTTTTTTATTTAACAAAGCAGTGGATTGTCTTGTAACAGTTCAAGAACTCGAGTGAGACTCAAAAAAAGACAATTTCAAGTCATGTTGAGTATATGCAACCTGAAGAATACGAGAATACAAAATAAAAACATTGTGATTGAACACAAAATTCTGCCTCCATATATTTATCCAGAAATATTTACCAGGAAAACTTTCTCAGAGCTCAAAGTTCAGCACAAAGTTTGAACGCTCTTTGCCTTGCAGTGCTTGAGTGTGAAAACGCAGGCTTGGCTCCAAATAAACTGTTCTCACATGTAAGAGAAAATATTCAGTGTTTGTTGTCCTGCTGATGCCAAAGGTCAAAGGAGAATGGCCAGGCTGTTTTGAGCTGATATGAAGACAACAGTAACTCGAGGTTTGCACAAGAACATACTTGAAGAAAAACCTTGAAGAAGATGAGCTCGAGCAGCAGAAGACCACACTGGGTGACACTCCTGTAACTACAAACAGGAAATTTGGGCCGCAGTTTAAGTAGGCACGCCAAAATTGGACAATAAGGGATTGGAACAACTTTCGTCTGGTCTGAGGAGTCTTAATTTCTGCTCCGATATTCAGATGTTAGGATCACATGTGGTGTAACCAAGCAAGGAAACCTTGGAACCATCCTGCCTTGTATCAGCAAATCAGGCTGCTGGTGGTGGTGCAATGGTGTGGGGCTCCAACTGAGGAATGCCCCAGTCTATGTGAGTGACCATCCCTTTATGACCACAGTGTATTAATCTTCTGATGACTGCTTTGAGCAGGGTGGTTTGTTGATGTGTACTCTAATGGCCTCTACAATCACCATATCTCGATCCAATCGTGCACCTTTGAGATCTGGTGGAGTCCCATCATGGATATAGTGGGTGTGAGGCTATCATATCAACATGAATCAAAATCTCTGAGGAGTGTTTTCCAGCACTTTGTTGAATCTTTGTCAGGCTGTTCCCAAGGCCAAAGGAGGTCCAACCCGGTCATAGCAAGATGTACCTAATGAAGAGTCCGTGAGTGTACGGAGTGTAAAAACAGGTTTGTGTAGCACTGGTGTTTTTTGTTCTTCACATTAACTTTGGCTAAGTTCCAGCTTGTATTTCTGCGAGTGGACACAATGCTTGCTGTCTTGTGGCCGTGGGGGCAGAGCAGCCAGACTCTGACTCCTGGTTCAAGGTTAATGCCTGTTGGCTCACCTCTGGACACACACTGCTGTGATTGATGCATGCTCAGTCGCTATGCCCGAGGGATTAACACTACCCGAATAACAGCAGCGTTTACATTCAATGACCTCTTGCATCACCTTCCCACTCCGGCATGGATTACTGTCACAAACGTTGCCATTGGTGTTTCGTGTCTACCTTTGTTTTTCCTGCAGAATACAAATTTTTAAGAAGATGAGAGAGCTGTAGTACAGATTGTTTTATTGCTAAAAAGAAACTAGGGAGCCTCCTACCTTATAAATAATAATTAGATGTATGCAACTTTTTGTATGAGTAAATTATTTTACTTTGGAACTTGGAACTTCCTGGATTAGGGATTCATGGATACTATGAAATTACATAGTTAGCTTATTTACCAAGGGAAATACTCCAGACACAGTTACCCACAAGGTACTGTGTTATTTTGCCTTATAATGCATGTGAAAAGTAAACTGGACCCTTGGGCGATGGACGCGTGTGTATTGCACCACACGAGAGTCGATCACAGGCCATCTGGTCAGGCCCGGCAACAGCTCTGCCCTAGGCAAACTGTACAAGCAAGTCATTTATAAGTGTCGCAGGTGGTCCCCCGCGTCCTCAAACACTGTAATGAGTAATGAGGGCTCCACCATTGAGGATCTGTCTTCCAGCAGGAGCTGCAAATGCAAGGACACCAAATTCACCAGCAGGTAGGAGTGAGATACTGCAATTTGTGAATATGACCAGCAGGCTATGCATTAATGGACTCTGTGACCTTCATTTATGTGATTTATAATGCATGTCCCAGCAGTTGTTTCTTATTTTATGACAGTGGAAATGTAATATTAAAGAATTGCAGCATTTCGTATGATTTAGTCTTCAACCGTGGCGCCCTTGTGGTTTTTCCTTGGTACACCCTCATTCACACACGAATGTTTCAGCTAAAATAACACCGTAAATGAATTATGTAATATAATTAATAATATGATTATTAATAGTGACAGATAGCCTCCTCTGTAGCAGCCACAACACAGCCACCGATCTGTGTTTAAAAAATCCTCCAAAAAACTCCAAAACAAAAAACTAAAGATTCTTCACCCTCATAAACATGAAGCAATCGTTTTTAACAAAAAGCAGTTGACTTATATATTCAAAGATGTATTTATAAAAAATTAAACGTAATTTAATTGATAATAAATTACATTATTTAATCACTTTACAAGACTAACTGTACAACTGTACAAAAGTCTTTATTGTTAGTCAGGAAAATTGGAAATGCGTTAGATGATCGCTTGAAACATACAAATATACATGGAAATACAATATAATAAGGCAAAAAAAAAGAAAAGAAAAATAGTTTGTAAAATTCGAAGAAGCTTGAAAGTGAGTATTTGGTTTGACCACATTTTTTACTTAAACACAGCCTGGCCTCTTATGCAAGTAGTTCTCCAGGCTTGCTGAAGGACATTCAAAGCTCTTCTTTGAATGTTGGTTGGCTTTTCTTCTGTTCTTTGTCGAGATGATCACACATTCCCTCGATACTGTTAAAGTCCCGGCTCTGGGGAGGCCAACCATTGACTGATAGTCTTCTGTTGTTGAAATATGCTGAAAAAATGAAGCCTTTGCCAATTAGATGCTTTCCAAAGTGCGTTGAAATCTGATGGTGCTTTTTCAACATGCAAAAACACAATTTTATGTCTGTCAAAATGTGTTAGTTTTGGTTTTCTTTGGAATTTTTCTGCAGCTTCAGCTGCAGAAATGGAAGCAAATTACGTTTTTGTGACAGGCTGCTCGTAACAAAGACGTGCCTAAAGATAGGAAGTAAAATGGGTTCTTTGCTAAGTTTTCTGTTAGTTGTTCTTCCTTTGGGTTAAGTGCCTTTTTTATTCTTGAATGATTCATGGGTCAGGTACAAGGATTGGATAGACAATGAGTAAAAAGTGCAGTTTCAAGAACTTCAGAAAGACCGAAGAACTATTGCTCAAGATCACTTTTAAAAAATCCAAGAAGCTTCTTGCAAGCAAAGTATCATAAACTAATTTAACCATACCCTAACCTGCCCTCACATAGCCCTATTATTCATTCTATACTCTTCCTCTTAAGTCTTGGGGACTTGAATCATAGCAGACAGAATGAAAACAGCATGAAAAACTCCAATCTGCCTATTACATGATAAAAAAAACCAGCCAGAACTTGTTTCCTCTGACCTTGAATTCACACCATAGAGGCAGACAAATGTGCAGTTCAATTTAAATAGAACTCCAGTAATTATATCAAGCCAAGCTGTGCACTTGCACTGCAAATAACAAACTTGTTCTGCTCGATGTCACACGTTGTGCATGTGGTGTGAACGCAGGTGACTGCCATGAGTAGAAGAAGGTTACAGTATGAATATAATGGCATGTCATCTTGTGAACACTCTCAACAGAGCTGTTAATAGAAAGTTGGAAGCATTTGGAATAGATGGGTAAAGAAGTGAACAGTTAAAACAGCACAGATGAACAGGGGGGGGTAAAAAAAAAAAAGGTGCCACTCAACAGAATCCAAGGAAAAGAGGTCACAGTGCCACCCACGCTGTTTGACTGACAGCTGTGCAGAAACTCCACAGCATCTTCGGCTGCTTAACTCAGAAGACTGAGCCAAACAACGCGGAAAAAGCCACACAGACATAAAAGCAAATGACTACTTCACTGCTAAATTACCACTCCTAAACTACAGATAAAAGCCCCTTTGTGCCACCGTTGCCACGCAGTGAAGAAAGTTCTGCAGCATAGATCAGAGTAGAGTATGTAACCGGGCAGTGTCCTTCCCTTCTCTGCCACAGTCTCCCACTCTTCTATATCTGAGGACCTAAAGACTGCTGTCCCCGGCCAATAATTGCTGACACACCAAAGCCAACATAGCCCAGTGAGCCTTTAATAGTTTTCATTTTTCTTCCTTACAGGATGGCCTCTAAGGTGCCATCATGAATGATCAGCACACAGCCGCCACTGCAGCTCCCTGTGCAGGCTGCAGTGCACGCACACACACCCACACACGTATGTGCGCTCCTTCATCTCTCTGATCCTATAGCCATTGCAGGCATCTCTCAGCTCTCTGCCCATTACTCCCTCTGTTTCCTGCTCACCTCTCATCTCCGCCCCGTACAGACAATTTATATAAAAGATTCTCCTGCCCACATCTTTGATCACAGGGCATATTTTCATCACAGGGCCCATTTCGCAACATTAATACTCTCCCTCTTACCAAAACCATCAAAACATTAGTTCATAAACTTTCCAGGCCAGTCCCTAACAGAGAATTTTGGACAAACGTGACGACAGCATGGTGGCTGCTATATCACACTGAGCTGAGCTCCAAAGAATCGACTCTTATTTAATCCAAAGACATCTAATGATGACAAATAATGACTAGAATGAATCACTGGAAATCTGTAAGAGCCTACAAGGGTAAAACGATCAATGTGAGGGGGAGTGTCTGCGAGGAATAGAGCGCTGGTATGTTTGGCCTTGCAGGTCATTAGCAGGGTGGTATGCATGGGTGGTGAACAAGCAGAGCACGAAGTCTCAGCAGAGGCTGACATTTCCCACATCACAGCTCAGTGTCCAGTGTGCAGGCAACCTGCAGCACTTCTGATGTTACTCCTAATATTACTGCAATTCTGAGCCCTTTTATTAGAGTTAGTGCACATGCAGCACGATAAGGGCTTTGAAATACAGCTCAAAATAGAACCTGTTAAGTCCAACAGTTTAGTCCAAGTAATTCTTGGACTGAATGTTGAACTTTTTAAATTTTGTCCAACAGGCACGTGCTGCTTCTCCCCTGCTCGCTTCCATCGCCAGTTCAAAATCTGAAAATTGCCACATTCAGTCACATTCTGTGGGTCTCCGCAGCTTCTCAGTGTATTTTATCAGGTCAAAATCAAAGCCATAAATATCTGCATGAAAACTGAAGAGGCAGTCTACTCAAAATGCCCCTTTCATAGGAGATGTCGATGACAGGTGGATGCCTTTAGCAAAAAGTTCAAACTTGCCATTTCCGAGCCGCTCCACCTGGCCTCCACCGCCCACTCACTGGCCACCAGATAGCGATAGCTGTGGTTGCAAAAAGTCTTCCAATAGAAATCTATGGGAAAATTGCTTTCTGTGTTCACCAATGTAAAGACTTTCCTGCTGAGTTTATGAGCTCAGTCACTCTGTTGTTGCTCAAACTGAAAAAAAAAGAAAAATATTCTGTTCTAGAAATCTTGACTGGAGGATTATCTTTGGTATTAAACTTTACCCTTATTAGCTAATGAGCTGTCAGCCACAAGTCTTTTATCATCTCATCCGATTGTCTACAACCAGGATGGGAACGGCCAAAATGGTTATCTCGACATTCCAAAACAGGACTTCCTAAGCCAGTGGGTGACGTTACAGTAGCTACATCCATCTTTTACATTGTCTGTGGTTCCAGCCAACATGCTCTGTAAGTTTCTTTTTCAAAATTTCCGTTATTTTCTTGGCATGTATTGTGTAGTTTCCATCACACTTCTTTCCCACTGCATTTTTTGAACATTCCCACAACTAATGAAGCATTCCTGCCAACAAGAGTTACATAATGATAAAAAAATAAGTGAAACAAAAAAGCGAGGTTAGTTTGAACCGCCAAAATGACCACGACAGTGCAGCCGCTTAAATTAGACATAAATTAATTATCGAAAAACTCACCAGATCCCAAATGTAGTCACTTCCCAAATTTTAATGTGAACATATCTAATCAAAACGTGTTGCTCATATGATCGTCTGCCGTTTTGTTTCGCTTCATCAGCTTCACTTTGTCTGTTTGTTTCTTTCCTCTGTTGTTATTCGAATCAGAAGAGCTACATGTCGCAGCTTCAGACTCTTAATACCTCTGGCTCACTATCAATCAAACATTCCCAACTGTCAGCTGTGACAAACATTTGATTATTTATGGTGACAATTTGCATCTTGTTTGTCATGATTGCTTTGCATCAATATTTTCCCCTCCAACCCTCCCGGAACACCATAGCCGACACATTCCTCTCCACCCCTCCACCATCAGCTCCACTTCTTCGCCTTTCCGGGGCTTCCTGATCTCGTCCCGCTGCCGCTCCCGGCTCTGCCTGCTCGTGCTCTGGGGCTCTGGCTGTCACACACGGGAAGGCTGGGAGATAAAACTCCAATCTTTTTTTAGCACTCGATGCTGTTTGTTGCTGGTAGGTTTCATGTCTGACTGGACACAACAGGATGTGCTGTGAGTAAGAATCAACACAAATAGGGTGTGTGTGTGTGGGGGGGAGTGGACACGTTTGAGACAAAAATGACAGATTACTTTCACATCCTGTGTTTACCTGCTGCAGAAAGAGCTTAAAAAAATCCACAATGGCAGATCATGAAAGCGTCTCATGTTATCTGTCTGGGAATAACATGGGGAACGTGCTCCATCTGGTTGAACTAATAGGACAGGAAGTGACTGCGTTCTTACATCAGGGAGAATACTGGGGCGTTTCATGCTGGAGCACATACTCCTCCGTGATTGATCACTCTGCTTATAATTTCCTAATTTCCAATCCACTGGGGGACTTAACTGGAAGTAGCCATTTTTCCTGAGCACCGACCAGCTTCCTTTTATTTCCGCACAGGGCTAAATGGGAAGAATCTTCCAGCCCATTAAGCAGACTTTCTGTGTCATAAAAGTTTGGTGGCAGAGTCTCTCTCTCTCTCTCTCTCTGTCGTGCTCTCTCTCTCAGCAGCAGCATGGAACAGTCTGTTTGATCTGCAGGCTGCAGGTTAATAGAAATCAGCTTGTTCATCAGCAATAGTGGATTGAACTTAACCACCCACCTCCGCCCTGTCAATTCACATTTGGAAAAAACCCACTAACACTGGCCCTAGTCTCATTTCCCTCTGTCAGGTACTAAGTATCTCACTAAAATGCTTTTCATGAAGAAAATTACAATGACTTGCACTTGAATCTTACAGAACAGAGAGCTGAAATCTTGGAAACACCACCCAGGTGGTTTAAACCCTGAAAACACGCTGTGATGCTCATATGCTGATATTACATTGCCATCACAATAATTCTCCCTTTAGAAAACCCCCAAAAGAAGTGCAAAGTTGTTACATGCATGCCTAAATGCTAACAACATGACACTTCCTGTTGTGTTTATTATTATGGATTTTCACATTGTGAAACATCCTGCAAAAACAAACGAAGCTATGCTATTTTTGTTTTATTCAAATTTGAAATGAAAATACTGTTCAGTAGTTATGTGCAGAATAAACAGGTTAGCTTGCATTAATGTGGTGAATTCACAGTAAAGGTCTGTGTTGGACTGATACAGAGTGGCTGTGGTGGTCAGTGTTAGGTTACATCAAGTGTAGCAGAGATTAATTATACTGTTAGTGTCGTGTTAGCTGTGAAACATCTGCTGAAATCCACAAAAAGTAGCAGGTCAGCTGATCACAGCATGTACACTAACCTACAGAAGCTCACATTACAAATGATTGTGAGCTGTTAGTATTTTCCTCACGTTAAGCCACTACAACAGATCTTCGTGTTCCCCCATTTCACTTTAACCCCTGACTCTTCTCATTTTCCTGTTTAGGTGTGGAGGTAAAGTCGCCCTCTGCCATGTAGGCAACACAAAATCATTATTTTTAATTCTCTTTTACTGCATGTGTCCTAAATGAAAGGTTCAAGGTGAGCACATTCATTACAATTAGAATTTAGACGTGAATAACATGTGTATTCTCATGTACTGATATTATTTTTGTTTTACATTAATATAGTAGACGGTCCAGTTACCTGTGCATAAAAATAGATGGAAGAATTGTCCTTCAAGGAGATACTCTTTACTTTCTTGCTTTGAGTACATTTAATAGTCTGTACTTTTTCACTTTTACTTACTAAGAAGTTGATTCAGTACTTCAATTTTGTATTTTTTGTATCCTTACTTCTGCTTAACTACAGTTGTCTGTACTTTTGCCACCTCTGTGTGTTACAAGCACAAACAATGGGCAAGTTCGAGTTTGATAAGGCCCTCGTTGTGATGCCTAGATAACTGTGTCAGGGCATCTCCAAAACTGCAGCTCTTGTGCGGTGTTCCTGGTCTGCAGCGGTTAGTATCTATCAAACGTGGTCCAAGGTGGGAACAGTGATGAAGCAGTGACAGGATCGAGGCTCACTGATGCACGTGGGGGAGTAAAGGCTGCTGTGTGGTTCAATCCAACAAACAAGTTCCTGTTAATAACAAGTCAACATAGTGATGGACAATAACAACTTAATCCTGGTTCTGATAGAAAGTTGTCAGAATCAGAGTTACCCATTGTTTGTTTGGTTTTTTGGGGGCCGAGTGTGTGCATCACTTACCTGGGAGTCACCTGGCACCAGGATACACTATGAGAAGAAGGCAAGCAAGCATGGTCAGAGTGATGCTTTGGACAATGTTCTACTGGGAAACATTCATGTGGATGTTACTTTGACACGTACCACCTATGTAAGCGTTTTTGCTGATCATGTACACCCTTTTTTGGGAACAGTATCAGCTCATGTCTGCGGTCTCTTTTAGAAGGATAATGCACCTGCCTTAAAGCAAAAAAGGCTCATGAATGGTTTGAGGAGCACAACAATAAGTCTGAGGTGTTGACTTGGCCTCCAAATTCCCCAGATAGCAATCCAATCAAGCATCTGTGGGATGTGCTGGACAAACACGTCCAATCCATGGAGGCCCCACCTCACAACTTACAAGATTTAAAGGATCTGTTCATCATTGGTGCAGATACCCCAGCACACCTTCAGGGGTCTAGTGGAGTCCATGCCTCACTGTGTCAGGTCTGCAAAAGTGGGAGCAACACAACATTAGGCAGGTGATCACAATGTTATTCCTGATCGGTGTAAACCTTTGGTTCTATCCGTACCTTTGGTTCTTGGAGAAGAAGCTGGAATGGTGGCAGCTCAGGTGGTTCTCTGTATATTGTGACAATTTTTCACTGTATTAACTGCAGATCGAACTGCACAGGCTGGATTTCTGCCCATTTTTGCAGTCCAACAGTTTGACAGTTATTTTACTCCTCACAACAAACACAACACACAACAGCTGGCAAGCTTGAAGGAAAACATGAATCTGCTCCACTGAGCTCTGTGGACGCGTTTTCTTCTGCTCCTTCAGTCTCTTTAAATACTAACTGGTCACTTGGACTGAGGGTGTCTGTTTGTTTGATGATCTTATCACCAAGGTACACCAGAAACAGAATTTGCATTGGAAATCTATTAAGTGGTGACTTTTTAACAGAGGAAGTCAGTATCACAAAATACTTTATTTAGAATTAGGCTGCTCAATCTGACTTTGTGTTTATATTGCGGTAACATTAAGATAGTTTTGCACAGTATTTTATATAATCCTCACATAAAGCTGAAGTCTAATTTGCTGTTTTCCTTTGAGTGATGCTGATTTTACTGTCAGCACTTATTGTCGAACCTTGTCTTCACCATAAGTGAAGATGGCGCGGCCACGTCCAGACGCCTTCCTGACCGCTCCGCTCCGACGAACCTTGAACCTTGAACCTTGTACGGCACACAAATAACTGCAGGAGTATTTTTGCTGCAGGATTTTCATTAAGCTCCAGGTGGTGACGGTCAGGAGGTTTAGCTCGTGGGTTAGTATTTTTAACACACCGTGTCAATCACATGTCAGAATTTGGACTTTAGGAAATGTTTTATCAAGAATGGTTGAAATAAAACTCAAGAAAGAAACCAAAACAATGTAAATCTTGCATGAGTGTCATGATGCAACAGGTGCAACAGCCCCTCACAGATTTAACTTAACTAACAGCATGATTCTTTTAATCAATAACAAGCACTCCAGTGTGTTTTCACTGCAATAGCCATTATTGTTACCTGGAGATACAGCTGCAAAATGCCGTTTTTGTGACCAAATTAAATCAACTCGTGAGTAAAAAAGATAATTAAAAAAAACTCCAGGCTGCTGATAGTTTCAGCTTTCTTACATTATCTTTGTTGGTGTTTTAAGAACTCAAAATGACCAATATGAGTGTTTAGTTAAAGGCCTTGTTGGTACAGGCCAATATGCTATCTTATCTTTGCAGCACTTCAAGGTCCTGAATTGAGCTTTAGGATTACTGTTAATTGGATGAAGCCAAGCTAGCTGTTTCCTAATGCTAATCCTTCTTGGTTCAAGCTTCTTGAGAACTGTATCAATCTTTTCCTCTAACTCTGTCAAGACACCAAACAATTGTCTATCCAAAAAATACGCTTAGATTTGATGTATACTTACACAAGCAGACAACGATACCCAAAAAGCTCCGTGTACAGAGCCAGTAGTAACACGTGTCATCCCTGATTTATGTAGCTACGCTTCTTCTGCTTGTTTAAAGACTCTTGACTCACTATTGTACTCACAGCATTTGCAGGTAGCAGTCAGGTCTTCTGCTTCCCTGTTTGACATTAAACACAAACTTGATGTCACTCATTTGAATGTCCCAGAATCTAATCTGTGCAGCTAGTCATGGAAATACCTTTTTTTAAACCCATCTTGGATGCAGTTTCACTTTATCTGGGTGTTTTACAGCTCTCACTGCTCCTAAACGTCACCATTAGTCAGAGACAAAACATGATGGCAAAGAGACCAGACTTTAACTTATTGCTTTAATCTGTCTGTTGATGGAGGGATGGAGCAATGATGGGTTGTTTCAGGCTCTAAGGACAAAAAGGGAGTCGAAAGAATGGGAGGATACAATAGGTAGAACAGTTGCCAACCTTAACACCATTAGCTGATTAAGAGAGATGATTTTTAGGATGTGGGGGGGGGGGGGGGGAGTCCCACTGTATGTTTGCATGTTATAATCAGGTGTTGATTACAGACTTAGCTACTGATTGAGAGACTTCAATCAGCAGACTAAATACATCACCATACGCAGTCAGGTGAGGGATCTTTCAATCATCATTTAATCATTAATTAATGGTGATGAGAAAAAGATGCGACTCCACAAAATCCTCTTTTAGTTACCGGGTGAAAACAAAAGGACTGTGAACTTTTAACAAGGTTAAAATACATACAGCCAGGGTTTGGGATTTGTTATTCAGCAGCCTTCATTTTTCTGTTTAAGGTGTGTATTTTTGAGTACATACGCAAGCTCCTAAATCAAACATGGCCAAATTGGTGAAGGAGGGGGAACGTGTTTGTTTAACAGTGTAAATTCACTTTGAATAGAACTGGGATCGTGAAGAATCCCGAGGCCACAGAATGAACTGCGTTGTAGGAAAGTGAGTACATCTCTTACCTCAGATATTTCCTTATGTACCATCCTGTCCTGTCTAAGCTTGTATCACAGCTTAGAAAGGATGGGGTGTTGTCTCTGAGGACAAGTAGCCCATTGTAACTGGGCTCCTGCACAGTGGAAGGAATTCATAATCAAAGTCTTAAATCTTTCATTCTCACTGACCCGGGGGTCACAGGAGCGTCACCTCACAGGCCTCATACAGGTCTACACACCGCCATGTCACATGATTTCACCTTTAATAGCGTATCATGTTTATGTTTAATGGTAATCAGTCAAGTATACAGTTGGTTCAAGCAGGCAACAGTCCCATCAGATCAGCTGATCTCAGGCAGTGGCTCAGCTCTACACCATTCATTTGACTGTCTCACATAAACTGTTTAAGCCGTTTGAGCCTGCCTGCTGTTGCTGTGCAACTCCAAGCCACTTTGCAACCCGCCTCCTTTTGTCTTGAATTTGATTTCATCAGTGTTGTGTTTGTTGGGATTGGTAGGTGCTCTGTTTTGTGCTGGTCCCACCTACACAACCCAAGAGTCCGGTCCTGGGACACCGCCGCCGTGTCAAACATAAATTAGTGCAGATGGAAACATCAGTCTGCTTTTGAATATGACTGTCCTGATTGTCCGGTCAAAATTTTATTGGATAAGTAATTTACTTCTGCATACTTATTTATTTAATTTTGTTTAAAGAACTTATGTTGGTTAGGTGGGCTGCTGGGGCACTTCTGGAAGTCCATGTCACTGTCCAATCCGTACAGGAAGAGCCAATTGTTTTATGAATGTTCAGAAAATGTGGCTAGTTTCTTTAGTTTTTTAATCAAAATGATGTATTTAATCCTAAAAATATATAATTTTCAGATGTGGGTATAAAAGCAAGAAGTGTTCAGGGAATTCAGTAAATCTGAGTTTTAAACAATTTTTATTTTTTTTTTAAGATTTCTAGATTATTTGTGTTTTCTTGTTTTTAATACATTTTTTAAGCAGCGGTTATTATAACAATACTAAGAAATGTTTATAGCATTGTATTCAAACCCTAACAAGCAATGGAAATATCCTAATTCTATCAGCATAATATCCAGACTGCTTTGAGAGGATGAGAGGCAACTGTAACTCAGATAATCATGTGTTCCAACCAAAGCATGCAGAAGAGCATCTCTGAACACCCCACATGTTAAACTTTTGTGAAAAGAAACCGTGTGGTCCAATCATCTCAATATGAGCCAGCAGTGTTTCCAGCAGCTCGTTAAATCTGTGCCATGAAGAATTAAGGCACTTCTGAAGCCAAAGGAGGGTCCAGCCTAGTACTTGCAGGTGTACTTACTAAAGTGTCTGATGAATGCATGTTTTTATCATGAAAGTTATGGAATTAGATTCAACTGTGAAGCTCAAACTTAAATTGAACCTACCATTTTTTAAAATTGATTGGTACTTGCTGCACTTGAAGCCTAACTGTTGTAAAGATAAAATGTACAAACTTATTTAATGTGGAAATCATGATACAGATTAAAAAAACAACACATGAAGATAATAAATTGGTTAAGGACTTTACACACCTGTAAATTATAAGAGTTTCCTGCAGCAGTAAACTTTTTTCGGCTTTTGCCAACAACAGAACTCTTGCACTGATGAAATTTATTCATATAATAACGCCCTGGAAAGTCTGAAGTGTAAAATAATAGCCAGAAAATGTAAAACTTTTGAAACAAAGAGTTTATTGAACCTTGTGAAAAATTAAAGAAAGGAAATTACATTTGTACAATTTTGCTACATGTATTTCAAAGAACAGCACTGATAGCACAGCTGATTTCACATTTACTCACTAACCCTGTAATCAAGCCCAGATGCTTTGAGGTTACTGTATCATATTTTTGAGAAACAATTGAAAACGTCTGCCGTCTGAAGTGCTGAGAACCAAACAAACACAAAAGCTCCTCTTTAATCTTAGGCTGCAGCACCACCAAAGAGTAACATAAGCTGTGAAAGAAGCATATTTTCTATATGTGCACACGTTTGATACAATCAACCACACAAACACAAGAGGCACACTGTGGAGCTGACAAATGGTCCATATGCTTTCTGGGTCAGTGCGAAACACCGAGGCATATGCTTGTGAATACTCTTGTTGGATTGCATTTGAGAAATTAGATTTTGTTAAACAACATTATACAGCTGGAAAATTCCACTACAGCAGAACTTCAAACATGAAATCTAGTCTTAAATGATACCAGTAACCAGCTGTGTAAATATGATTTTCAAAAAGGCACTAATTGATACAGGAGTGTCTGCGGTTACAGTGAGAGGTGCACGACAATAGCATGCTTGTTTGGTTCGTGGATATGAGCGGTAAAATGCGTGCGGTTGGGTGACAGTGACATGTTGCAGGGAAGCAGACAGGAACACCAGGTGCTGACAACCAGAGAACTGTGATTGTTCCAGAAGCTTCTCCAACAAGAAGTCACGGCAGATGCTAGTGATGACAGAGCGCTCCTGGAGCGCAGTGACAGACTTCAGCGCACGTCAAGACCCAGCTGCAGCACACTGCACTCGACATTGTGTCTGCAAGCTGTGCTGCTCCGCGCCACGCAAGCATAAATCTGTGCTGATCGACCCGGCTCGGTCCTCAGGGAGAACTTTTTTTGTACTTTAAGATCTCTTACAGAAATGTTTCAGCATATAGGCAATGCTCTTATTTTAAATGTTAGTCTTTTTTTTTATCATGTAGGCAAAACCCTTTATTTCTATCCATTCCTTCTCTATGACCATGCAAGCATGCAACTGTCTAATGTTAAACTTTGTACACAGATCACTTTCCGTAGGCCATAAACATTCAAGTCATACAAATATAAGGAATATAGTTCAGCTGCATTCATTTTTAATAAGCTTGTTCTCTGTGTTGGGTATTTTTATATAATATTTTTAAGCGTGTTGTATTTAAGAAGGATAAGTTACACGAACTTAACATATTGTTGTGCGCCAAACTTATGACAGAAACACATAATTTTAAGAAAAAACACACAACACCACAGGTTAGTAAATATTATTGATTCGATTCAGTTCAGTTTTATTTCTAAAGTGTGAAATCACAACTCAAGCAAAGTCTGTCCAGCACAACACAACAGAGACGGAAACTTAATGTCAGCTTTTGCCTCTTTTTCAATGTCACATTGACATGGTTTGTTTGAATTGTAAGAAAAATAACCACACTGTACTTAAGATACTAAGACTGCAGTTCTCGATAAAGCAGATTTAATGTCGTCGTTCCAGTTTGGTCTATTTCTTGAAACAAGATGATTCATCTTTTACAAATAACACAGGAGCTCAAAAACAAATGCATGAAAACTAGAAAATGTTTGTTTTGTGTGAGATATGACTCAAAACGATATGTTTTCAAGACTTTTTCACTTCCTACACCGCACTGAAATGTTACTGTGTAGCTGATTGTGTCCCTTTTTCAAGTGTGATGATATTTTGACTAGAATTTAGAAAAATATGCTTTATTTAGGCAAAATTTTGAGGTTTTGCATCTACATTAATAGAGAGAAAATCTCAACAACTCATCAGACAACTCTCTATGTGCAGCATTTGGTGAGAGTGGGAAGGAAAAACATCCTTTTAACAAGAAGAAACTTCTGGCAGAATTAGGCTCAGGGAGGGGCGGCCATGTTTCGGCTGTATGTTGTTCATCTCACATATAAACATACCCTCAAGAACCAAAGTCTAAACACAACATGACTGAAATAATGATCACAGTCTTGAGTCAAATACGTGTGATAAAAAGTAAAAAGGCAAAAGTATTATATTTCGTATGGATAGCTCAAGTTTCAGAAACTAGTATAAGTTAATCAAATCCACAAATTTAAATAAAGTAATTATATTCTTTGCATGTGCAGAGCAATTTCATGTTAGAGACCAAACCAACCTCTGAGAATCAGTGCCATCTATTACCTTTTCAGCAGGGATGTACTACTCTCTAGTGGCTGCCTAGCATCATTGCAGCCATGCAGAAGCATGTAGGCACTCGAACAGTCACAGCTGCTGTGCTTTTTTGAATACTTTCCCTTCATTTGTCAAATCTCTCAAGCTTTAATGCCAAAACTATATTTTCAAATATTTCTTTGAGCTCTACAGACAACTGTGTCCAGCTCTAATTTCAGTTTTTCTTGCCAGTACAATGGAAATATTGAGATTTTCTTAAAATAGAGGCAAACACAGAATGAGCTTTCTGCGTATTTTGCTTCAGCTGGATTCAAAGGAAACGACCTCACACTCGGCACCAGGCTGCTCTGTCCATTATGTGTCCTAATAGCTTGCTCAATGGTGCAGTCCGTTATGTGGGTTGACTGGTCAACCAAGACACACGCCATTAGCCCGAGCAAATGTTGCCTTGCAATGCTACACAAACCATACCTTATTTGTATCACATTAGCTCTTTGATGTGGCATGGCGCATTATATCAACAGCTGCAATTTATCAAACAATTTTGGCACTGGATTTGCCTCACTAGCGGCAGCAGCAACTGTAGCCGCTACACCACCACCAGGAGCCATCTTCAATTCTTTCCCCTCTTTCCTCTATGAGAAGCTGCTGCAGCAAATAAATTAAACATGTGTCATTGAGCATGCTAAATGGCTTGCAACACATAATCATCTAAATAATTATGAGGCTGCCATTAAAGTGAGCTAGATGGATGACACATGAGGCGTTATGGAAAAACTGGAGGTAATGGTGCAAGATTTGATACGGCAGAAAGAGGAGATGGTGGGAGGATTTGGGGGAAAAAGAAAAAAGGAAATGCAGTTTTCTGTGCGATTCCTTCAGTCGCTCTTTTTCTTCTTGCCCTTAAAAATCCCAGACTCGGAGCTCTGAGGGACAATGGGGTGATTAGCCCAATCAGAAAAAGCAGTGAGGGATTGTGGGTAGGCGCCGCTCACAGTCGTCTTTTTGTCCTCCCACATTTCATTAATCAGCAACCTGAGGCCCCCCGAAATCAGTTCAGCAGATTGGCAGCTCACTCATTTGTTCCCATGTGGCAATCAGAAAGGGAAAGAAATCAGTTCACCACCTTTACGCTATTACCTAACATTATAAACCATCTCTTTGTATTCTTTTTGTTACTTTCACGTCTTCTTCTTTTTTTATCCTGCTGCAAATGTGTGCTGATGCCAAACATGACCTCTATTAACCCCAGATCAGGTATTTTTTTAATACGTGTGGTGGTAACAATATTGTCAATTGATTTCTTTTTAGAAGAAGGAATAATCAGCATGGTTAAGTACTGCTCATATACTGTATGTTACTCTGCGTTGGAAAATCAGCTGTGAAATAGGCTGCCATCAGGCATCTCAGTACAATATCTTAATGAGTCTCATGCATCAGCCTAAATGATGCATCACGTCACCAGACAAGGACGACAAGCACAATCATATTCCCCTCTTAGAGGATATCGTTCATGGCTCTCTACTTTCAACAGACCATTAGCTCACAATGTCTGTCCGGTGTGCTTTACATGATCCTGTTTTAAAGTAGAAACAAGCCTTTCAAACGAAGAAGAGAAGAAACACGAACAGCATCCGTGTTGCATGTGTCTGTTAAAGGCATCCTTGCCACATCATAAAAGCAGGAAGTGCATGACTGCTTTATATAGGGATGCAATAAGCTGAATTCATTAGTGGCAGAACTGTTTTAACACTTTCAATTTCAACCCGTATTATGTCATTTCCTGATGTACTGCATACGGTAAAAGCTTTGGTGTCGACCAAGCACAAATTAGAACCAAATCAACCAGATTAGTTTTGCATATTACTATTACTACTACTGTAACTATTACTATTACTATGTAAATAATGTAAATAAAGCAGGAAAACAATTCTGGGAACTTGGACAGTCACTAGCTTCTCTCCCCAGACGAATGTCTAAGGAGGGACCTAACCATGACTTTTTAGTGCCAATGACAGGATCCAATAATATTTAAATAAGAAAAAAAGTCCAGCAAATGGTTTAAACCAGCGGTCCCCAACCCCCGGGCCACGGACCGGCACCAGTCCGTGAGCTGTTTGGCACCGGGCCACGAGAGTTGAGGCTCGGGTTTGAAATTTATGATTTTCAGGGTTTTTATCGTTAACTCGGTTTTCCTGGGTCTTTTCCTGTGTTGTAGTCGTGTGTCTTATTTTGAAAGAAATATTTATGCATTACCATAGCAACCAGAGAGCATTAAGGGGGCAAGAGGAGGACGTTACTCTTAATGTTGTTGGAACATTTCAGGAGGACGCTGCTAATAAAGTTACACAATTACACAGTGAATGCGTGTTTATTATTATATTTACAAAACACCACAGTTTCTGTCTTGGTCCTATCGTTTTATTTTGTTGTATTTATCCACGACACCTTAAAGGCCGCGCCGTGAAAATATTGTCTGACATTAAACCGGTCTGTGGTGCAAAAAAGGTTGGGGACTGCTAATTAAAACGGTTTAATGAAGTGAATTTTGCAGTGAAACTAATCGTATATTTTACATTTTTTAAATTAAAAAAAACAACAATGAACTCTTTCCATGGAGGCAGTGCAGGTTTGGAGACTGCAGTTCGCCTCTTGGGATGGAAATAGATTGAGCTCTGTCTCTTTGGGTCACAACATCTGCTAAAACCTCATTCCAACAAAAAGGACCAATCTGAATGACAACCTGCAGCCAATATACAAACAATCAATGCGAGCCTATATTGCACAAACCTGTTCTAAATTGGCACTGGATTTCCCTGGGGATCCGTGTGGCAATAAGGGATGAGGTTTGTGGTGTAAAATTACAAGGAGGAAATGTAATTTGACAGAGAGTGAGTTTCTGTGTGAGGGACAGACGACTGCTGAGTAGGTGTAGTGGTGTCATGAGTGACTGCTGCTGGGGGGGATTACCGGATAGTCCCGTTAAATTGTATATTATTGCACATTTTAATTGGTCCAGACTGGAAACATCTCAGACACCAGTAGACATTTCACAGTGATTTGTCAAAGTGATATTCATGGTCTCCTGAAGATGACACCACGTACTGTCTGTAATGTTTATGGTAGCTTTATGCTAATAAAGAGAAACAGAATATCATCCAAAAATTCTGAAAAAAGTTATAAATATATATTATAAATGTAAATATAGAAGTTACAAGACTGCATGAGGCTTGGTGTGAAGGTGACAACTGCTGGTGCGATTATTCAGAAATGAAAGAAATGAGCATCAGTCGCCTCAGTTGCCTCCTGGGGTGAGGATGAGCTTAGGAAACCTAGTGGATCAGCCCAAAACTACATGGGAGGAGCCTGGGATCATGGTAATGCTATGTCATAACAAATTCCTCTGCTCAATAAGGCACATGTACAGGCCTGCCTTAAGTTTTCCAGTGAACTTTAAAATGATTCAGAGAAAGTGCTGTGATCAGAGGAAACTAAAGCTGAGCTTTGCGCCAGTAACTCGACCCACCGTGTTTGGAAGAAGAGGAATTCTGAGTATGACCAAAGAACACATTCCACATAGTCAAGCATGTGGGTGGAAACATTATGCTTTAAGGCTTTAAGGGTACACTGTGTGCTTGCGCGTGTGTAACAGTCTATAGCCACTCTACAAAAACTGCTTTTTGTACCATGTAGCATGATTGCCAATCTAAAGTGGCCACTTGCAGCTTTTTGTATGGTGGGCATTTTCCAGCTGTGGGTGTCTGCCTGGTTTTCAGCGATTTAGAAATTCTTCAGTTATACGAGCTATAATCTGATCAGCAAGAAGAAATGTGGAGGATCAGCATTAGTTGTGACTGAAAAGTGCTGTCTTCTTGAACCTGTTAGTGCAAGGGAACCCTTCTGTGGCCTGAATACTGTAGTGCTAGCTGATGAAAAGCATCCATATTACTCAGTGAGGCAGCGTGTCACTGAATCTGTCTGAATCAACACACTGTAAAATTCCTCTATCAGCTGATGCAGAGGTCAATAAAATGACTGGGCTGAGCTGAATGGATGTAGATAATTAATGGTTCCAGAGCTGAACACTTTCTCTAACATCTGTTTGAACTCTACCAACACAAGGACAGGTGCAAAATACATTTGACCTCAAAACACAATACCTTTATTTACGTTACATGTAATCTCACTATTGTATCGAATTAGATTATAGACTGAGTTCTTGACTTGTTATCTTATCTTATCATTCTGAGCATAACATGTTACCATCAAATTCAATTGGGCCAAGATCATTAGCGTGTCATGTTTCCGACAATTTCTTGTCTATGAATTTAGTTTTTAAACATCTCTGTGTTCCACACCCAAATAAATAGCGCATTTTTACATTTCTGTGTTATGTTTATTAATATGCAAAAATAAAATATGTCTTTTGGCTCTCTCTCCCCGTGCCCATGCAGGAAATAAATAAGTCAATCAAGAGTAAATCTGTGGTTAACCGCAACTTCCTCTTTGGTGTCGTAACCCTGGTGGTGTCTGGTTGCTGCTCTTGGAAGTAGAAAATGAACTGGTAATACAAGAATCACTTTTTTTCAGCACGGAATACACAGAAGTGTAATACCCCAGAGGAAAAACACCTCGGCAATGGCTGCTACGCAACAATGATAAGAAAACACAAGAAACTACAAATAGATGTAAAATTCTACATTTTAAAAAGAAAAATGAAAAATCCAACTTCTTTCAATTCTTTCATTTCTCTTGCTTTTCTACAAGTCCCGTCTCCCAACACTTGCAGTGACGTTTTAAAAGCAGTCTTTTCCTACAGTCTGAGGAGTTTTATCTGCAGGCTGCCTCTGACAAACCAGACGTGGACACATTTACGTCTCTTCGGCTCAGTTTACTCAACCATTCTCTTTCCATTCACTATCAATTCGCTTACATGCTTCTGGGATGAAGCTAACAGACTTTAATGGACAGCCCCGGTTTTCCTGTGGGAGTGAGTAACTTAAGTCCGCACATGTATTTATTATACAGGTACGGTGAGAAAACAACACCGATGGCAGCTTGCCTGCCAGCAGGCCTTTCTTTAGGCTGCTCACATGCACGACTGATAATGCTGGTGTTTCTCACGCTTTTCCAAGAGATTAGCGTAATTGAAATCTTGGAAATTCTACATGTCACTTAACGCCCTAATGGATACTTACAGTAGGCTGTACTCATGTTACCTTGCACACAATAAGATGTGCTGGAGAAATGAAAACAACAACATTTGTTGTGTGTAAGAGTTGCACTTACTTGTTACACAAATTAAGCTCTTTGTCGTCGTCTGCTTCATGCTACAGCTGAGGCCTGATGATAAACCAATACTGTAGCAGATGACATAATTTGACGGATACAGAGCTTTCGTTGTTATGTGAAGCAAAAAGCTGACGGCAAAGAATGATGAGTTCAGATAAAGGATCCACATCGGGCCTCCAGCTGGCAGTCATCTCAACAGTATACACCAAAGTCGCCTCGACAGCACGTGGAGTGAGACCATATGATGGCTGTAAGTGCCTGAGGGCAGAGAGGCTTGGTAATGTAAAGGAAGCCATTCGCTCCACTTGAAGGTTTAAAAAGAGGAAGATAAATGAGAAAAGTGAGAGCTTGTTACTTGTGCTTTTTCACTGGGATACTTTTACTGTAACATGTACAGATGGTATTTTTTAGCACAAATAAACTGTGTTTGGCAATTATGCCATGATGAGACCCAACAGAATGACTACTCAGATGCATAATTGATGCCTAGAGACTTTCTTTATACTTTAAGTCACTGATCTGCAGTTCCACGGGAGCACCCTTTTGGTTTTCAGCTCACTTGTAAATAAAACTGACAGTTCCAAAATGTGCTGTTCCTTCAATGGCCAATTAGACTGTTGCCAGTCATCACACACGACTGTGTTTAGTCTCAGAGTTATGCATGATTTTGGGCACATCAGCTATAAATGGTTAGTTTGTGCTGATTTTGATTTATTTTAGTGTTAATGAGTTATGTAATGCTCCCCAAGGATCTTGGAAGTGAGCCCTTCCTTTCATGATGTAGCATGAAAGGAGGGGCTGAAATGGAGGTGGGTTGCTAAGTGGCTTGCAGATGTGCAGCAGCTTAAATAGAGTGCTTTACATGAAATTTGGAAATTAGATGTGTAGATGGGTATCAGCTAATGTACACTGGCACTGAGATGAGCTGATAAGGAGAGATTGCATCTGAGTTTGGCTTTGTGGCCTGTCTGAACTAACACTATGCTGGATTTGTTTGAATATACCTGCAGATGCAATTTAAGTTTAACCTCCTAGGACCTGGTGTCCACATATGTGGACATCACATTTTGGGTTATTTAGACCAAAATACTCAGTTTTGCTCTTCAAGGGCCTGATATCCATTTATGAGGACATTATACTGCTACTGTTTATCAAAATTTTAAACGAATATCCTCAATGTGGCTCTGATTTTTCATAAAAACAAAAATGAGGTAAAAAAGAAAATCTGGTAATTCTTTGTTTTTACATTTATCGAGCCCCAATATGCCCAAATATCAAAGAGAAATTAAAAATGCATGCCGTGGAAGAGTTTGGGTCTTAGGAGGTTAATAAACTAAATGTTTTTTTTTCTATCTAAAGACTATTTAACTCAGTATTTTCTTTACTTTTATTTGACTTTTCAGGACAGTGAGTGTGATCAAATTGAGACAGTTCTCATAACTGACTGGAACTAACACAAAAACAAACAGTGTCTTCTCCGGGGAAGATGTAGGAGTGTCTAAGGGGACTGAGGGGACACATGTGAGGCAAGAAGGTGCACAACTATCAGTGATGTCACTAGCAGGATCACTTTATATGTCCTTGTATGTAGTTCCTGAATCTTAAGGGCTGTCATTCATGCATATCAGAATGTTATTTTCTTCTGAATCGATTTTGAGTTTGCAGGAAAAACAGTTCTTCTGATAATAGGATGATTCTGGACTAAAAGCACAGTAGCCTCATTTGCTTGTTCTAAATCATATTGCAAAGTACTCTATAATTGAATTAGGTCGTTCAGCGGTGTCTGCTGTGTGATGAGAATAATTCAAAATGACTGATTTCTTTTTCTTTCTGCTGATGACTCAGGTTTTGATGTTATATGTTACTAAACAGACCTTTACTCACACTTTTTGTTTGAGACCAATACAGAACATGCACAGTACTTCCGTTTTATAGCTTTCCACTTGTAGTTTGGCCTTAAGGCCACATGATGGAGACAACGATCCAAAGTGGAACCTTCCTCATTGCGTGTTTCATAGTTTTACATTCTTGTGTTTATCTGTGAAAAATCTTAAATAGTCAACGCTAACTTACTCTGTGTAGTGTTAGGAGTCCCATACACATAAAGGTAGTAACAAAAATCAGTGGCTCATAAAAAACGACCTTGAACGGAAGTCATAGCTCCAGTGTAAAAGGATTTCGGCCTGAAGGAAAGCGCACAGTTTCAGTGATGCAAATGTAAATATGATATTTAAGCAGTGATCAAAACACAATAATACACTTCACAAAAGAGTCAGCCTGGGCCGTAAACGATGCATTTTACGAAGAATGGCATAAGGTAGCGCATCTGTGGAAGGTTTGTTTTACCTTACACTGTTGGGCAAATACATCAGCAACAGTGAAAGAATATAGATTTAGAATACTATAAAACGTACACAGTTGAAACACAAGGATTACCAAAATGTTGATGATCGAGCAAACCAGTTACTGCAATAAAAACATCTAGGCCTAGAAATAGAAATAAAAATATTTATATTGCTATTACTACTCATAGTATTACTTTAAAAATAATAGATTTATTCGTCTTTACACTGTATGATTCAGGTGTTTCTGTGTGTAACTTTCGTAGCCTGTTGCTTCCTCCTCACTAAGGTTCACTGAAACCTCGCCGGCATCCTCTAATGATAGACCCGCCCACACATCTCTTATTAGTTTGCAAGCGAACGGATGCTGCTGGAACTATGATTTGATTGGCCCGAGCTTCTGCCAATAACTGTCCTCGCGCTCGGCCTATGCAAATCAGCGACCAGATACGGAACAGACAGGAGAAGGAGACCAAAGCGGGCATACTGTACATAGGTAGAGGGCATAGATTGTTGCCCTTCATCATTTCAGCACAGTTCCGCACTGTCGGTGTTCTCTTTTATCGGCTTGTGCCAGGAAACACATATTTATTTATATTTATATATTGAGTTGCTGTGAAAATGGCGCAGCCGGACAGCAAGAAGATATTTTTTGAGAACCTGTCGGGAGCGGGCAAAGCCATTGCGGTGCTGACGAGCGGAGGGGATGCTCAAGGTAGAGTATCGAGTTACACTTTTTGTGGATACTTGTGTGAAGCATCGTATCAGTGAGGAAAGGCCCGCAAAGGGCGAAGATACACAGCCGTGTCATAGTGAACTGCCTGTCAAGTCGGCTTGGCATTTTATTTAAAAACGCGGTGGGGCGGGGTGGTACAGTAAGGCTGTGATGTTATGTGCCATTTACACGGTTAGCCGGCATGCTAACACCGCGCACCCCGCTAAGTCGCTAACAGCATCATCCTGTCATTGATTCAGGCATGTGTGACATTACCCAGCGGCTCAGACAGATGCGTCAAGGTCGAGCCGCGCGGTTTGCTTTCCTCCTCACAGTTTATTATTGCATTATAACTGACGGGCTTGTGTTAGCATTTAATTAGCGCAGATTCCCAATTAATTTAGGTTGTGCAGAAGCCAGATACGCAGGAGTGCAGGGCGCTGTGTAACCATTAAAAGCTGGTTCTGGTGGATGCGTAGGCCACTAGCGCACAGGTTGGAAATTCTTACACAGCGTTTCTGTCGTGTTCAGTTTTAGCGAGACTAGAGACTTTGGATTTTTATTAGCACAGTGGAGGCCAGCGGTTGTGGGATGCCGGCATCCTGTGTACGTGATGAGCAGCATATAACTCATCTACGTCTCTTCCAGTCAACTATACGTCACAGAGGAAACCCGGGTCATGTGCTCACCGGCTCATCTCGTAATTTCGCTTAAGCACATGTACATCTACTACTGCCGTGTAACGCCACATTGTAATGGCAGCCGGCTGATCCGAATGAGTTACATCATCTTATAATTAAACAACAAAATTCGAAACTTTATGATTTTATTTAAAGACAGGATGTGATTATTTTTACCTGTTATGTAACTTATTATTAGGCCTACACGTGACCAGTGTAGTAGAGGAAACATAAAGAGAGAGTGAATCCATCCCGATAGCTTTCAAGCTGTAGAAAGTGAAATATGAGCAAAACATGAATAAATATGGATATTTTAAAACATTTTTTCTTCTTATTGTTTTCATGCTGCATGGAAAGTTATTAACAAACCAACTGTAAATTGTAATTTGACAAAAATAGCAAGAAGCTTTGTATCTTTGTGGGGAAAAAACTTCTTTATCCTGCTTTAAAAATAGTCAGAAAGCACTTCAGCTGTTTTTGGCTTATTGATCCAGATATTCTTCCAATATTACCCTGAGAAGCCATGGTCAGATCAAAGTTGTGTCCACTTTTAGCATTGGATTGTGATACAAAGGGCAGCAGCACTAACACTGCTCTACAGCATTAAAGAAGCTTCTTTATTTTCTAATGTTGTTTATGTTAAAATCTTCTGCTAAATAACCACCCTGTTTTAAACTTTTCAATACATAATTTAGACAAATGTTGACCTTTTCTCAGAAACCACCTGTTGTTGTTATGTAAGTGCATTTGTGAAGAATTATTAATAATGCATTATTATTAATTACACCAGGTATTCTATAGTGTAACCTCCATCCTCCAGGAGCTCAAAGAGTGAATGTGGTTATTCAGAAGCAGTGAATTGATCCACTTAATTGCAGAACAAACACGCAGCGCTGGCCCCAGAGTTAAGCAGTGAGTCTGCAGCATGCTAGCTGAGACCGTGCATCAATGTCAGAGTACATTGTGTAGCCTTGGCTGAGTGCTTTCAGTCAGTCAGCAGGAGAAAGAGTCAGTCACGCAGAAGAAGAGATGTTCTGCTTTGATAGAGACTTTGAAACGTTCAGCTGAGATATCTACGCGAACATCTTTTCATATATTCTGCCTCTGTTTTCACCACACTCTGATGTCTGATGCCCCTGTGATTGTAGTTATGTAACAAGGACAGTGTGCCATGGATTATACACTGGGTTGTATTGTTGGTCCTTTTCTAATAATTCTGGATGCTTTGCCGGCTTCATGAGCAGATCATATTGCAGAGGCCTCCTAATTTGTTCCCTTCCCTCACTGCTGTGTCCTCTGCTTCCCGAGTGGGCTGAGCCTTTGTGTTGCAGAGTAACAGTACTGCTTGGTTCACAAGGAAACCCAGTCCTTTCTTCCCTTTGTTTACAACTCTTCCAGTTAGCCAAGTTCCCCTTCCCCTCCTTCCTGTGGGTAAAGCTTTACGTTTTTATCCCATCTGTGTTGAAGCTAACCCTGACGTTGACATTAAAGCCACAGAGCATGGTCTTACTGGTTAGTATTTTCACTCAGACTCACAGAACCTGTAGGAGGAGCTAGGAAAGCCTTTTGACCAAACATGGCAGGGCTTTCTGATGGGGCAAAAAAATCCACAAGTGACACACAGACACTATAAACACGCAAAGGCTGGGCTTACACACATTATCTCCCACATCCAGGACATAGAAATACTCATAAAAAAATAAATAAAGGTTTACAGCTGCACCCAGATTAAATAAATATCCATGTAGCTTAAGCCCTGGGAGAGCCATGCAAATTGGGGTTTTACAATGACTTGGTGCAGTTGAGACACATGTGTTTTCCCTCTCTATAGTTTAAAGTTTGACCTTGTAAAACAAGTTGTTTTGTGATTAAGATTTCTTCTTTTAACTCTTTCTCTTTCAGGAATGAATGGTGCTGTGCGTGCTGTGGTTCGAATGGGGTTGTACGTGGGGGCAAAGGTTTATTTCATTCATGAGGTGAGCCATAAATTTATCTTTAGGACTATAGTAGCATTTTCAAGGAAAATCACTATAAAGTATTTGGAAGACATTTAAGCCCAACTTTAATGGTTGGATTTGTGTACAGTACTAGCCAGGGGTCCGGTATCAATACAGGGATGTTTCTTTTGTTTTCATGAAGCAGATGTTAAAAGAGCTTTGGGAAGAGCCATGCTCTGTCTGCTCATCCTGTGATCCCAGCACATCTGTGTACGTGTGGCTTCTGCTCACACACAGTGTGATGTTACATAACTGAGGCTTTAGATGCCTCATATGAATACCCTGCACCCAGCTAAGGTAGCACAGTATGATGATGCACCAGTCTTATAGTTAGGGTTAGTAAGTTTCATTGGTTTTGAATTATGTGGAAATATTTTGATTATTTCAAGTCATGATGACAATAGGATGTCGTTGCGTTGTATTTTGGGCTGTTAGCCAGAGGTTATTTGGAGTGTGTGTTTGTTTGCTTAGCTCGTGCAACACTCAGAAAGATGATTCTTTGCCCTCATAACCATGAAGCAATATTTTGAAATAAATTGCAGCAGAAATCAAATGGTCATGCATTCAAATAAATAATTAGTAAGGAAAATAAACTGAATGTATACTACTTGAGTAAATTTTATTTGCCCAGATTCCATTAAATGTAACATTTCATGTTGTATGTAACAGAGTTACATGGGCAATTTATATGTTTATTACATGTAATTTATATCTAATTAAATTAGTTAAAGCCACAATTTTAGGCATAAATGTTAAATGTATATTCTTTTTTTTCTCTGTAATCAGGGATATCAGGGTATGGTGGATGGTGGGGATAACATAAAGGAAGCCACATGGGAAAGTGTGTCCAGCATGCTGCAGTTGGTGAGTAATTATCATGGTCTATATTAGACACATGTAACATACACAGAGTGAGGTTTTTATAAGCAGGTGTTCTCTCTCCTGTGGGCTCCCGGCTTATATCGGAAACATTCGAAAGTAATAAATACTTTTGCAGTTCTTGGACTGCAGTGTGCAGTGTTTCCCACATGGAAACATTTCTTGGATGGGCTGGCAGGTGTTTTAATAACTGTCCAAAAACTCATTTAGCTTTTTATTTGTGTGGAGGAACGCCTTGATGTGTGATTGATTTATGATCTTCTCACTCTGCAAGTTCATCATCTTCCAGTAAGCTAACTCTGGCCCTTCCTGTATCGTTTTTCTTCCTGGCTCTCTGACCAGGCTACTGTTGTGATGGTAATCAGCGTTATTCAGCTGCTTTCTCTAGAGAGGATCACGTCCATTTAGATGTACTCCAGTTCCACTGTTTTGAACTGCAGCTGGGATAGTATCCTTGTGCTCCTCCGGTTGTCCTCTGTGAGTTTGAGGAACCATTCTAACTAGAACCTGGAGCAAGTGGAGACCCGTTTGATGTATTGGTTTGAAGTCCACCGAGGCGACTTTGGAGTATTGTCACCAGCTGCAGTTCAAGACAGTGCAGTTAGAGTTCATCTTACTAGATAAGCAGCTTATTTTACTCAAAGCACTTTGCAGAGGAACAATCTTCATATCGACGTGTTTAATAATAAATAACCTAACCTCACATCAGATTTATTTCTTGAGACGTTTGCTATAAATTGGAATTATTATCCTTTTTATTATGGCGTGACTAATGCATCCACACGCCCTCTTTACCCACCATAAATAAAATATAAAAGTGTGGAAAAACACAGAAATATGTATTTATCAAAGTTAGGTTTATCTTGCAGGAAGCAATGCACAAAGGAGGAACATGTAAGTCATGTGACACAGACGATAAGGCTGTTTAGTGGTGAAACATTACAACCTCTAACATCGCAGTAGGCGGTGTGTTATCAGTAGTGCTTTTCCTGTTGAAGAACAAACGCAGGAGTTCAAACCAAAAGAATAACCATGTGATATGGGCCGGAGACACTTTTAAAACGTTCCCATTATCGTCACCAGGGAGGGACTGTTATCGGCAGCGCTCGCTGCAAAGAGTTTCGCACTCACGAGGGGCGCCTGAAGGCTGCCCACAACCTGGTGCAGCACGGCATCACCAACCTGTGTGTGATTGGTGGAGACGGCAGTCTGACGGGAGCCAACCTCTTCAAGGAGGAATGGAGCGGGCTGCTGAATGAGTTGGTGGAACAAGGTAGTGGAGGCTTTATGGCTCTGTGTTTCCTATTTCCAGTCAAGACAAAATGCAGTTTATATATTCTGAGGACGTGGTTACACTGTTGAAAACAATTCTGCACAGCATGTGGAGCTTGGAGTCATTTGGTGCCATACTGAGAAACCGTATCTCCTGCCAGTAATATCAGAGATTTGTGTTTGTAGGAACAGCTGTGACTCAGAGTGGTTACTCAGACAAAAGCCCAGTCCTGCTCTAAGCTTCTTTTCCTTTCAGGTTTGATTGAGGCCGATGCCGTCCAGAAGTACTCTGCCCTTCACATTGTGGGGATGGTCGGCTCTATCGATAACGACTTCTGTGGAACTGACATGACAATTGGCACTGACTCGGCTTTGCACAGAATCATCGAGGTGGTGGACGCAATTATGACAACTGCACAGAGGTGAGCAGTCAACATAAGCACCTTTAGCAGCTTTACGTGTGAAAGCTGCATATGTGACAAGTCAGTCGCTAGTTCAGGCTTTAATTATCAGGGTACATTTCAAATATAATAATCCTTCACTCTTACCAGCAGCTGTTTCAATCACTCGCCTTGAAGTTGAGAAAAGTTTAACGCAGGAAAAAACTATCATGGTATCTTCTACACCTGCTCTCGGGTACATCAGCGTTCCTACATCATATTTCCTCTCCTTATCTTTCAGTCACCAGAGGACATTTGTTTTGGAGGTCATGGGCAGACACTGTGGGTAAGAATAGATAAACCTTAACAGATCCAGAACCATCAACTCTCAGTCAGAGACACAGAGCTTTATCACCTGTGTGTGTTTCCCAGCTACCTGGCCCTGGTGAGCGGCCTGGCTTGCGGGGCAGACTGGGTGCTGATCCCTGAAATGCCTCCAGAGGATGGCTGGGAGGAGAAGATGTGTCAGAAACTATCTGCGGTAACACAGTCAGACTTACTCAGTGAAGTGTAGTATTACTGGGTTGTTCTATGAGATGTAATGTTATATTTACTCTGATAACATGTTGTTCCAAACCTTTCTTTGTTTTTCTACACAGACTTTAAATCACGAAAGACTTTTGTGAGATTTTGTGTTTTTTCTGCTTTGAAAAAAAATGCCAATGTTCTATGATTTAGACCCGTTCCAGGGGAACAAGGCTGAACATAATCATAGTTGCAGAGGGAGCCATTGACAGGCACGGGAAGCCTATAACCTCTAGTTTTGTCAAAGATGTGAGTACCTGAGTGTTAAGAAAGGGGAAGCCAGAAGCACGGAGACCTGACTGATGCAAGCCAGCCATCTGAGCTACACACCGCCAAAATCTTTGGTTACAGTTTTCTTACAGTATCCACATTCAGTCCCGTAATAACAAAGTGTGGACAAGCAGCAATAAAGACAGGATACACCTGATAACTAAGTGTGAACACAAGCCGTGGTGACACCAGGCTTTTATTGTGAACAAATCTGTCCTCGGCTCCCAGGCTGCCGCCGTCGTCCGGCTCCCTCCCCGTGCTTCTGAAAGCCCACGTCACAGCCACAGTCTCAGTTTTTCTGTCATGTTGTTTCTCCACCACGCCCTCCTTGTAGAACCGAGCAGGGATGAAAAGGCTGAATATCATAATTGTAGCCGAAGGGGCGATTGATCGTAACAACAAACCCATTACCACTGAATATGTTAAGAATGTAAGTACAGAGTGTACCCAGTTCCAGCTTTGACTCCCTCCTGAATGACCTCTACTACTGTACTGCTGCCCTGGTGTGGCTTTGTTGCTGTGTTTCTGGAATGCTCTGTAAAGCACACTTGCTAGATTGGTAAGAGGGCTTTCACCACACTGTACTGCCAAAGCACTGCAAGGCACCTTTTCTAAACCTCACAGCTATTATAGGTCTTATAGCATTTACTTATAGCTGCTTCACACATAGCCTTCTTTTTCCTTACAAATTGGCTTTTTAACTGTAAATTGTGAATCATGATGATATTATTATGTAATTATTACTAACATTTTTATTTGGAGATTCTGTTTTTATTTAAAGTAGCAGAGTAATTATTTTTGATTTCAAATTAAAAGCTCCTTTCTAACATGACTGAAAAATTAGAACGGCTTGCTTGTGCTTTGTTGTTTCCCCTTCTCTTCAGCTTCAGATCGTGTTGATGTTCAAGTTTGTGATGTGCCAGTTTGTTTACATGTGTTTTTGCATATACCTTTGTTTTGTATATATTAGTGACACAGTTATATCTTTATTAGTGTATATATAATATGCATTAGATGAATTTAGACAACAGTAAAGCAACACTTCACCCATAAATCACATAAACATCCTTTTCTCTGGTCCTATTTATCTTGTGCTGTTTATCCATCTAGATGACTTTGCCGTCTGCCTTCTCTTCAGTCGATTTGTGGTGCTCAAAATCCATTTAAAAAGCTCAGCAGGAATGCTTATTTAAAAAAACAAACACTGAACCCCCCCAACACACACGCACATTTTTAAATTTATTTTGTTTAACCGACTAACAGTTGTATCGTTATGTGGAAGGAAGCCTGCATGTACCTGTGAGGTTTATTTTAAATGCATGTATTTATTTAATTTTTGCTTCTCTGATCAGCACTAGGCAAACATCATCTGATTGCATTATATTCAAGAGAAAACAGACTTACCAATTGGAGCTGAGCGACTCACACCAAAGCAAATATAGGTGATAAACAGCAGCACAGGCCTGAGGAAAGTACAGACATTTGATTTTAGGGTGAACTGCCTCTTTAAGGATCCATTACCTAAATGAACAGCTGTTATTTTCATGAGAATGTTGATGACGTGATGCCAGGCCATCTGCTCAAACTTGTTTTTCTTTTCCTCGCAGCTCGTGGTCAAGTGCTTGGGTTTCGACACACGAGTGACAATTTTGGGACACGTGCAGAGAGGAGGAACCCCATCTGCCTTTGACCGTATCTTGGTAGGTCCACCCTCCTGAGTTATGAGCCAGTGCTCTGATGTTTTTTTGCTAAATGTTGAATTACTTTAGGGGCCAAAATATCAAACATTTGTTGGGTTCACGTGCTCAAAAAGCAGGATTAATTTTTCTCTGTCAAACTACTTTGCCTCTGGCCTGTTGGTTAAATAAAACTTGTTTTAAAAATAAGGAATTAAATGATGCCAGATCATTTGATGGAAATGAACTTCAATCTCCAGAAGACACCCTAAAAATCAAATTACTGCAGGCTAGTAGTTAAAAATGGTTCTCAGTAGTTTGTGTGACCCCCACAATCTCGTCAGCATTCCTGACAACGGGGCACGCTCCTCATGAGACAAAGGATGATGTCCTGGGGAATCTACTCCCAGAGCTGGACCGGAGCGCCACTGAACTCCTGGACAGTCTGAGCGTCCGTCCAAGGATTTCATCCTGATACCTAATGGCAGTCAGGGTGCAGTTGCCTAAGCTGTTGAGGTCTGTGTGTCCTCCCATGGATATGCCTCCCCAGCCCATCACTGTCCCACCAACAAACCAGTCATGCTGAACGATTTTGTGGCTTCTCCAGATCCTTTCATGTCTGTCGCATTTGCTCAGGCTGAACATGTCCTCATTTGTAAGAAGCACAGGGCAGCGGTGCCCTGCCTGTTTTAGTATTTATGGCAAATGTGAGTCGGGCTCCACGGTGCCAGGCAGTGAACACAGAGGGGAAGCCAGAGGGCATCAGGACCTCAGGCCCCCATGAAGTCTGTTTCTGTGTTTGGTCACAGACATCCACACAGGTGTTCTCCTGGAGGTCATTTTGTAGCTCTGGCAGTGCTCATCCTGTTCCTCCTCGCACAAAGGAGTAGACAGCGCTCCTGCTGATGGATTAAGGACCTTCTACGCCCCCGTCCAGCTCTCCTAGAGTAACCAAGCTTCTCCTGGGATCTCCTCCATGCTCTTGCACCTGTTCTTAATTTGATCAACACCAAAGCAGCTGAAACTGATCAGCAACCTCCTCTGCTACTTAACTGACCAGATCAGTGCCCACAACTTTAACTGACTTGATGCTTTACTCTGATTAAAAAGGATTCCTTTCATTTTTTTTCCAAGCAGTATCTTTTGCTTTTGGCCTGTCAAATAAACCATGTTTTTAAATTTATCACGTGAGGTTGTTGCAACTGACATTTTTGACTATTTTGGCAGTTTATAGGCACATTTATGTTTTTGAGCAGCATATTTATTAGTGTTTAAAGTGTTATTCCTAATTTTAAAAGCCATTATATTATCAGAAATGATTTCATTTTCACAATTAATGGTCTTTTGAGAATTTATAGTAAATGTTCCCTGTCCGCAGTATTGTTTTGAAGAGTTGTCCAAAACATTTCCTGTTCAATCCCGTGTGTGTCTGAGGAGCGCTGCCCTCAGGTTTTACGTTAAGCATATTAACAGATTTGTGGCTCTGCACACGAGCAAGTGTATCCCAGGAACCCTTCCCGTTTACTACAAAACGTCTACAGATGAAAACAAAAAAATGATGGATGTTTAAGAGGAGAATTAAAACCAATTTTAGATTTAAAGTAAATAAAACTTAAAAGAACAAAAGAAACCCTGAGCAGGGGAAGAATGTGTTGGCATAGAAACGATGAGTGAGGAAGATGCAGTTTAATCTGTGCGTCTCACATGCAGGCCAGCCGCATGGGTGTCGAGGCTGTTCTCGCGCTTCTGGAGACCACGGCCAACACGCCGGCCTGTGTGGTGTCTCTGTGTGGGAACACATCGGTGCGCGTGCCTCTGATGGAGTGTGTGCAGATGGTAAGTGCTGCTCTGTGCTGGAAACAGTCCAAGACCTTCACGTATTCAATAGGCATGCACACACACATATTTACAAAACCAGAGAAGCCGAGGAGAGACAGACACAGAGTCCATAAAGACAAAGAGCTTAAGTAATGATTTCAGACAGCACAGAGTCTGGAGTGGCAATAGTGTCCACAAGAGAAGTGCATTGTTTGAGATGGAGCCACTGGTTAATCATCATCTGTTTATGATGATGTGTACCGCCATAGAAATGCACAAAAAAGCTTTGTTGTCGTTCTCGCTCCTTGTTTGGGTTTAACAGAGCTCACAGTGAAGACCTCACTGACGTTATGTAGCAGGAAATGTTAGAGGTGAAGAGCAGGTTACGTATTAGTCACCTTTTTTGCCCAAACACACAATGACACGTTATTTTTTTCCTCTGTCCACACTTCAGGGCAGTTTCTCCTCCATGCAGCAGTTGTGACACTTCAAAGATCACAGACCTTGCATGCAGATGTTTATTCACAAATCGTGTAGATTAAACAAATTGAAAAGTACTTTTGTGCTGCCGTGTCTAAATGCAGATTTCAAGCAATGAAACAATCTCCTTTCTTTTTTTTGCCCCAGACTCAAGAGGTCCAGAAAGCTATGGACCAGAAACGCTTTGAGGAGGCCGTTAAGCTTCGGGGCAGGTATGACCGACAGACCTGAACTTCACTCAGTCCGGTGTTTCTAAGTGCACACAGGGAAAGTGGATCAAGGTGCTATTTTAGAACACCATCAGTCTGTTGTTTACACTCAGTGTTCAGCAGGATGAGGAAAGAGGGAAAGAATCAGGATCATGGACTTCATTTTCAAATACACCTCCCTTAGTTTTGAAGTGTTTACTGTGTATTGAAGTGTTGGAACAGATGAACTCACTGCACTTGGTTTTTCTGCAGGAGCTTTGAAAACAACCTGAAGACATACAAACTGCTGGCTCATCGTAAACCAGAATCCGAGCTGCCGACTGTAAGTGATGGTGTCAGCTTTGCTTGCTCACACTTAACACACACACAGAAATCAAAAAGGACAGCCCCCCCCTGACAGAATACCTGTAGAGCAGGTTGTTTTTAGGGAGCCAAGTCAGCCTAAGGTTCTGCCCAATAAATAATGACTCAGCTGTGCCTTACTGCTGCTGCTATTTTAAGAGCTGTCTTTGACAAAACAAAGCCATATACTTTATTTATCTAGAGGTGGAGGCAAAAACAAATAAAAAAGTATTGTCCAGGCATCAGGCCCCAGCGAGGATCGAACTCGCGACCCCTGGTTTACAAGACCAGTGCTCTAACCACTGAGCTATGGAGCCTGCGCTACACACCTTCTGAGGGAGTGACCTTATTACCATTGTCCTGTAGACGGGTGTGTGACATCAGGCTGAGGGCATTAGTATTCAGCAGTCATATGCGTCAGTGGTTCCCTGCTGTTCATTATAAAAAGATGAAAAGTGCACATAATAAGAACAAGTATTGACTTCTAACCATGTTGTTCTTATTTACTGTGAAGCCTTAAGGTTTAGTGAGCGTGGGCTTCATATGCGGCCCGGGTGGCCACTGTTGCTGTGCAGTGATATTAGATCACACCTGGCTCCCCTCTGAGGGTTGGACTTGATCATCCCTGCCAGGAGCTGCAGCTCCACAGGAGGTAGCTTACACTGAAAATCAGCGAAGTGTAGAGGCAGCCTGACAGACTCCATGCTGTGGAGCTTGCCTTAGGGTCTGACTCCACCCTCTGCCTCTGTGATAATGACCACTGTAGGCTCAGCATGTGGCTGAGAGTACCCCAGAAAGCATTTATTGATTTCTTCTGTAGAGCGTGATCATCCATGTTCAAAAACACACTTTATCATTTGGTGGGATTATTCCAGAGCCAGAATGTATGATAACCTGTTGCTGTGCATTTTATGTCTTCAGAGCAACTTCAATGTGGCAGTGCTGAATGTCGGGGCCCCTGCAGCGGGCATGAATGCTGCTGTCCGTTCAGCTGTAAGGGTGGGCATCTCTGAGGGGCACAAGATGTTTGCCGTCAGTGATGGCTTTGAGGGATTCTACAAAGGACAGGTGAGACTTGTAGCACTGCTGCTGCACTACTGCGTGTCATTATAATCGGCCTGAAACTAATGAGATTTCATGTTATTTAAATGCATTCATAATTTCCAAGCTTAATAAAAATCTTCTGTGTGTGTGACTCCAATTTTTTAATCAATATCTCAGAGAGAATTGGCTTAGCTTGATGAGAGTCAGACAGTGCACAGTCACACTAAAGCATAATCAGGGAAACCCGGGGGATAATCTGTCCAGATTAATGTAAACCAATTTCCTCACGCTCACTCTCCCTGCTCTGCTCGGCTCAGTCGAAACGATGCAGTACCACAACTATCCAGTGGGGGGAAACAGACTGTTCTCCCTGGGCTGAGAAACACAGCTCTGTACTGCTAAGTCAAAGAGTTTCTCACATTACCTATCACCACAATGTCACGGGATTTATGAATACAGGGTAAAAGCAAGCAGCACCTGTGTGACTTTTAACAATGAAAACCTGTACTGATATGTAATCTGAGGTGATACCGTTTCTTTGTTGCATGACTGGTATAACTAGTTTCTGTCCTCTAGCTTCCTTTGACGAAACCGCTCAGAGTGTGGGGTCGGCTCAGTGAACAGCACTTAAGAAACAATCGGATCATTTATCTCTATCAGAATGTCTCCACTGTCACTGCTTAGTTAAACATCCTCTGTGAGACCTGGATTCAGACTGTGCCTACTGACCCCAAGAAGATTAGAGCAGAGGGAATAATGGATTTCTGTTATTCAGGACTCAAGCACTCTCTGCTACACGCTTTGTTAGTTTCCGCTGCTACATGAAAGAGATTGTCCAGCAAATTAACTCTGGTGTTTGCAATGTCTGCCCTGAGAACCAGGAGGATAGGACAGAAAATACACAACTGTGAGAGAGATGCAAACTTAAGAAAATAAATTGGGGAGAAAACAGCTTCCACACTGGGACTCATTAGTCTCTGTGCAACTCTTAACACAACAAAGAAAGAAAAGCACCAGCTTTTGGAGCTTTTCAGCTCGTTGCAGGTTAGAAGAGCAGTAAATTAGAACATTTAAAACAAAACAAAATAAATAAAAGCATCCTGTGAACGACTCCACCCATAACATATCTGTCTCATCCATCTACCCTTCAGATTAAGGAGGTGAAATGGGGTGATGTCGGAGGTTGGACGGGACAGGGTGGCTCCCTGTTGGGGACAAAAAGGTAAAGAGTCTTCAGTTTTTCTTATAAAATAATAATTAAATTGAGATATCTACAAAGGTGATGGAGTCTGTATCAGCACTGTACCAGTGTATCCAGAGAATTTCCTCATAGACGGCTTTAAGAAACTAAATTTCCAGCCATACACTTTGTATTTCAATGATTTTGCATATTTCCATAATGTTTTTTTTCATAATACTCATTTTGTAATCCTCAGAACACTTCCTGCAAAACACGTGGAGAAAATTGCTGAGCAAATGCGAAAGCACAATATAAATGCTTTGCTGATTATCGGTGGATTCGAGGTAAGTTTCACACTCAGTTTTTGTCTCTGCTCGTTTTGCTTTTAACTTGTTGAGTCTGTCAGTAGATGCTTCTCATCTTTAAGTCTGTGTACAAGCTTAAAAGCTTTTAAATGATGAATATTTATGACATGTTACAGTAAACAGTATAATGTTTCCATCAGCCTTATCCCGCTTCATTTCAGCACACCTCTGTATGGTTCCATGCATAGCTGTGTACAAAACTATGCTTTAAATTCAGTTCTCTGCCTAAAAGCAGAGCTGCAGAACTGCAACATTGGAAGCTAATATTTAGCATTACATGTTAAATGGTATATGATATATATGTATAGCTATATAGTGAGAAAGAAGACTCCTTAACATGATGTTTTTGGATTATTTAACTGAAGTTGACTCGATTTGATCTGATTTGGAAACAGAGAACACCTGCTTTTCTTCAGCCATTTCACGCACTCCTGTATAGATGCTCACCAGCTTTACTTTTCCTTTGATGAATGCAAGTAAATGAGTTATCCTGTGTATGATGTACGTGTGTGTTTTTTGAGGGTGAATGTGGAGTGGTACCTGTCTGTTTCGCTGCTGTCCGTTGTGATAGACCTGGCTCCTCCCCTTGGCACCCTCCACTTATGTCTTACCCTTTCCTTTGTGGCAAGTAGCACCTCTCTTCCAGACCAATCTTCCAAACCCCTCGCAGACACTAAAGCACTTGGCTCTGCCCTGCAGGCCTTCCTGTCACTGCTGGAATTGTTAACGGCTCGTGGGAAATATGACGAGTTCTGTGTGCCCATGGTCATGGTCCCAGCCACTGTCTCCAACAATGTGCCGGGCTCTGACCTCAGCATTGGCGCTGACACGGCTCTGAACGCCATCACTACTGTAAGTGATGGGGCCTGCCAACAGGAATAGACAGACATGACACAGACACACAAACACATCCGCTCACTTTACAAGCCAGCCAGCTGTGTTTCAACAAGGGGGAAAAACCCACAGTGTTGTGTTTTACCAGTCACCAGCCTGTCAGGGGATCATTCGGAAGAAATCCTTGTAACGGTGGCATCTGTCAGCCACACGTGGCACAAAAAGCCTCCCTAAAAACTAGAAATTCAGACAGACAAAGTGAGTCATGTCAGCACCGTGAGGCGTGACTGGTAAACTTCAGGTAAGTAAGTGAGTGTCAACATGGAGGCATGCTGTGAGGTGCACACGTGTTGTGGCCGCCATGTTTTGCTCTGCTTGCCCTTCTCCCTGTCTGTGTGTTTGTGATAGTGTCCTCTGACACGTCATGACGAGTGGCTGGCTGCATGCAGGTTTTGACGTCTACACATCGCCAGAACACAAGCTTAACAGCCTGTAGTTCAGGTAACGTGTGCTGTTTCAAACTGGAATCGCAGCTTGGCCATCTTCATGTCCTCCTGCTGTGTATGCAGACTCGACTGGCCCTGCTTGTCCTGCTGAATATAAGCAGATCTGGCTGTCATGTGGTTGTTATATGCGGCGTCACCGTGGAGCAGATTCTGAGGCCAACAAGCACACATCTCTCTGTCCTGTCTCTTCATCTGCTCTTTGTCTGTCCCTGTTTATCATCCTTCCCTCTGCTTTCTCTCTCTGCAGATCAACTTCCTGTTCTGATTACACGTTCCCCACTCTGCTCTGCCACTCTTTCTGTTCTTATTTTCTTTTCTCCACCACTCTGTTCACAATCCCATCCTCCCGTCCTTTCTGCCAAAGGGAAGCCATAGCCGCTATCACACGGAACATGCCGGAATGGCGGGATACTCTCTTGCAAACTGAGAGAGATTCACCCCTCTCTCTCTCTATAAGTGACCGGTCGTCTAACGCGTTTTCTGTATACTGCTGCTTCAGGCGTTTGAGAGTCTGCTGCAGCTGTATGAGGCTCGCGCCAACTATGAGGAGTTTTGCATCCCGATGTGTATGCTGCCTGCCACCATAAGTAACAATGTACCCGGCACCGATCTAAGTATCGGGGCAGACACGGCCCTCAATGCCATTGTGGAGGTAAGGCAGCCAAACCGCCGCCAGCAGAGCTTTGAGCACTTTGTTCAAGATGCTTGTGCAAAGACACTGAACGTGAGGCATGATATGAAAGTGCAAGAGAGAAAACTGTGGTCCAGTGCTAATACTCAGCAAACTGTCCGCTTACAGAAGGTGCTACACTATTTTCTCTGGATTTAGGTTACAGTAAAGGCAACAAAAGTCAATGAATTAAACTTAGCCCGAACACTAACTCAAACATAAACTGTGCATTCATGTGCTGCTGCGAAAAATTGGAAAAAAGTGTTTTCCTACTGATCCCCCTCACATCATCAAAACAACTGAGAAAGATGGAAAAGTTTGGTGCACAACTTTCTCAGTTCTTTTAAATCATACACAAAAGCATGAAGTAAAATTGTGCACATTTAAGTACATCAGTGTTGTTTTCTAACATTAAATATATGATATGCTGAAGCACTTTGAGGGCTCCAGGATAGTGATTTACAAAACTGTTAGCTTGTGTCCATGCAGAGAAACAGATTTGTTACAAATGTTACTTCTTAGAGCTAACCCTGTTAAAAGCTAAAGCAACAGTTTATTTATTGGATGGCCTGTATTTATATAGCGCTTTACTAGTCCCTAAAGATCTCAAAGCACTTTACATATCCAGTCATCCACACATTCACACACTGGTGATGGCAAGCTACATTGTAGCCACAGCCACCCTGGGGCGCACTGATAGAGGCAAGGCTGCTGGACACCGGGCCCTCTGACCACCACCAGTAGGCAATGGGTGAAGTGTCTTGCCCAAGGACACAACGACCAAGACTGTCCAAGCTGGGGCTCAAACCGACAACCTTCCAATTACAAGGCAAACGCCCAACTTATAAGCCACGATCGCCCTGTGCTGTTTCAACACATTCTCATTTAAAAGCACATGGATACACTATAGCACGATTTCCCATTTTTGGGAGACGGGCTCTCTGCAGAGCACGTGAATTCACAGTAACACATATTTTTATATTTTTACCACTGCTGCAACTTCTAAACTGACGCTAGATTATCTCATATTTAGCTGATTGTCAGCACTGGGCTATCAAAATAAAAATCTAGCACAGGAAGAAAAATGTTTCCACATAGAATTTAACCAAGTGTTTGCATATGAATTCTGAATTTAATGTTACCATCTGACGTGTTCTGTCGTCTTTCGCAGGATCCAGTCTGTCTGGTGAAAGCAGCATTTAGATGAATCTGTTGTTGAAATGTAGCTATTCGCTAAATAAGCATGCTGTTGTTCTACTGTGTGGAAAGTCTTAAGTTAACACTAATCTTTATGTTTACCTTGATGGGCAAATATGAGCTCAGGGTTACAGAGGTTAGCTTTGACACATTAGTGCTGAATGTGTACTGACTTTGTGAGCTCATGTGCGTGTGTCAGACCTGTGACCGCATCAAGCAATCAGCCAGTGGGACCAAGAGACGTGTGTTCATTATTGAGACTATGGGAGGCTACTGTGGCTATCTGGCCACGGTGGGGGGCCTGGCTTCAGGGGCCGATGCTGCTTACATCTACGAGGAGCCGTTTGACATCAAAGAACTGCAGGTATGACGCAACCACAGAACCAGTATGCATTCATTATTTAAAGTAGCCCTGTGATGGTCATTTCAGCACCAGCTTTTTATTCTTGGACTGAAGTAGCTTTGCATGAGTCACAGTTCCAAAATAAACAAACAAACAGTTTTGGCTCCTCTCTCTCCAAGGACATTCTCCCTTTATTACAGTTATTTTCGTATTGTCCAATGAACAACAAACAGTGTTATATAAATGCTCAGAGATAAACACTGAAGTAAGCAAGCAAATAAAACATTCTAACAAAACAAACAGCAGCAAAAAGAAAACTATCCTGTATGAAAACAACAACATTCAATAATAACTTTAATAATGATGGAATCTGTTATATTTATAGTGTATATACACTTAATGCCCACTTTTGTAGGTACACCAGTTTAAATTCCTTTTAATCCAAATATCTAATCAGCCAGTCACATGACAATTACTCACTGCATCTGGCATGCAGACACTGCTGATCTACTGGGATTTGAACCCACAACCATCTCTAGGATTTACAGAGATCGATCAAAGAATAAGAAAGCATCCAGACAAACTGCAGTCCTCTTGGTGAAAGGGCCTCATTGATGCCAGACGTCTGAGGTGAATAGTCAGACAGCTCTGAGCTAATAGGAAGACAGCAGTGACTCAAATAACCACTCGTAACCACCGTGGTTTACAGAAGAACACCTCTGAATGCACAACAAGTCAAACTACAGCAGCAGGGGACCACAGCAGGGTCCACTCCTGTCAGCTTACAACTGCAAGCTGAAGCAACAGTTAATGTTGCCTGGGCTGTCGAGCCTATTTCTGCTACAGCTTTGGGACTGCAGGGTGAGAATTTGACATAAACGGCATAAAAGCATGGCTCCATTCTGCCTTGCATTAACTGCTGGTGGTGTAATGGTGTCGGGGATTTTCTTGGAAAACTTTAGGCCCCTTAGTACCAGCACTGAAGGCAAAAGAGGTGTACCTAAAAAAGTGGCCGTTAGTGTATATGGCAGTAAATAAGGTAAAGCAACATAGGTCCCCTTTAAGTTTCAGGCTCAGTTCTTTACATGTCATTCCTGGTTTTATCCACTAGATGTCACCCTACTCTAGTTCTAAGGCAGACCTTACAGAGCCACCTATGTGTTAACATCAGCCACATGCACTACTTTGTCCCACAGGCCAATGTTGAACATCTGACAGAGAAAATGAAGACGAGCATTCAGAGAGGTCTGGTCCTCAGGTAAGAAAATGACAGTCACCTTAAATTTCCAGCCAGCATCTCTTTGTAATGAGCTGCAGTGTAAACATGCATTTCCATCCCTCGGTGTTTGAAGCTCCTTGTATAGTAAACAAATGTTGTGGTGAAGCCGACAGTTTTGACAGTGCTGACATTTTACGATCCGGCTCCCACTGATGACGTCCAGCTAGCGTGAGCGTCAACTCACATCGTGAGTGTGCCTCTGCTAACACTTTCACTGTGTGTCTGTCAGGAATGAGAACTGCAATGAGAACTACACAACAGACTTCATCTATCAGCTGTACTCTGAAGAAGGCAGGGGGGTGTTTGACTGCAGGAAGAATGTGCTGGGACACATGCAGCAGGTGGGCTGATTTCCCATTGTATAAATAATCAGTGGTAACGTCTCCTCCAGAGTACAGAAGTGCCAGTTTTCCATATTTGTATCATGAATATGCATGTTCTCAGTTTACATGGCTGGTCTTTGTTGTATTTTGGATTTGTGTATCTTGAGATTAGCACATAAAAAAACTGGAACACACAAAACTTTGATGATCTCTGAAGAAAATCTAGTTTGTAATGAAAAGATAGCACAGCTAGCAAACCACATCAGCAAACGTGTTCAATTAAGAAGAAAGGGGGGAAAGATCTGGTGGATGAGTGAAAACTCTTAATTTTTTCCAAAGGGAGGAGCGCCGTCTCCATTTGACCGGAACTTTGGGACCAAGATCTCAGCCAAGGCCATGCAGTGGGTCTCCAAAAAGCTGGTTGAGACGTTCAGACAAGGTAAGGTTAATGTTCCCTGCAGCCTGTAATTAGACCCGTGTTAGCCGATCCTCCCTCCCTGCAGAGGCGTGGCCGTTGTGAAGCAGATCTGTCATGGAGTCACTCTGTCTGACATTTTGATGTATGTTTATCCTCACAAAGAAAATGAATTATTGATCATTTACACTCATCAATGTAGCATTTTAATGAGGACCAACACACTTCCTCATCTGATACGACACAACCGACCTGTACACTGTTTGTGTAATAAGGCCGCCATTAAAGTTAAAACTCCTCTTTTTGTTTTGTTTTTTTGTGTCCATTTCTCTTACACTCGGATGACATAAGATGAAGGTAAATCCTCTTCTTCATGCTGGCTCCATGACCATCTACATATTTAGCTCCTATCCTGTGTTTTCATTTTAGCACCATACTCCCAGTGTGTGTGTGTGTGTTTCTGTGTGTGTCATTTTCACTGTTCTGTTACACACATGTAGGATGCAATCTGCCCATGCCTTCCAAATTTACCGGCAGCCACCATGCAGTGCTGTTTCCAGGTCATTTCTGAAATGGAAATGTGCAAGCATGGGCTGTGCGAGCGACACGCACATTTCTTTTTCCTGCTTTTCCCACATTTTCTTGGTAGCGTGCGGTGCTTTATCTCAATTCAGCTGCTTTTGTTCATGGCTTCCATATCAACACCTCTTTGTGCTTCAGTTTTCTCATCCTCTTAAACCACACTGCAGCTGTTTCATTTATGATGATGTTTCAGATAGCCACTAGCTGGTAGAAAGAAATCACTGTGAACCACCCCTGCCTCCCCAAATACCTCTCAATGTGAAAGCCACTGGGAATTTAGCCAAAAATCATAACAATTACAAATGGTATCAAAGTTGAGAGTTTAGGTGAGTCCTTGGCCTTTTTGATGAGACAAAAAAGTCCAAAAACATTAAAAACTGAGCTCAGTCACCGGGATTACACTTTAACAAAAAAAGGACTGTAATTAAAAAACAGAAATTATTTGTGAATTGAAAAGCTATCAAGCAGGTCAGGATGGACCCTTTGGTTGTCTGGTTCTGGCCATCGGGTCGTATGTTTGCTGATCCATGTTCTGCTGTGATTGATCTTCTTAAAGCTACCGATCACAGAGAGAGGCAGGGTGGGGTGCTGCTGCCATCTGCTGGTAAGGCAGCTGTGGCTGTTGGTGGTTGGCTACATAGACGCAGCTTCAACTCTACAGTTAACTCGCTTTATACATTAACAAAATATTAATAATGAAACGACTAGTTTTTCTGGTGCCAACTAACAAAATCACCGACTTTAAGAAGGGAAGCAGTTATCCTTTGCTGCTGATGTGAGGGTAACCCTGATCACCGGTGTAGTCCACTGTTTCTCCAACAAAAACAATGACACTAGTCATTTTCACCAGTGGGCTTTTAAATCACTGACACACAGAGGTGTAGGAAGTTAAATCTAGCGATCAAAAAGTTCCAAAATAACGGCACTGCATAGACCCACAGCTGGAACGCTGTTGTAGGTTTGGGTTTCCAGTGGCTTTAATTCCACCCTAATGCATGTTTGTAAGATCAGGGACTTCCTGTGTTTGCACCTTTGATTGATTCAGTGTTTGTGTGCAGGCCGAGTGTTTGCTAACACCGAGGACTCCTGCTGTCTGCTGGGAATGCGCCGCAGGACTCTGGTCTTCCAGCCTGTGGTCCAACTCAAGGATGAGACTGACTTTGTGTATGTATCACAGTAGCTCGCTGGCACACAGGGAGATTAGTCCAGAAGAGAACTCGGGAGTCCAAAATGAGAAAGAAATGCCGAAATAAACGCTGACACTGACGTTTCTTCATCTGTGTGCAGTCACAGGATCCCCAAGGAGCAGTGGTGGCTGAAGCTGCGTCCTTTGATGAAGATCTTGGCTAAGTACAAGACGAGCTACGACGTCTCCGACTCCGGACAGCTCGAGCACGTCGTACACAATCGACCAAAAGACTCGGACGCTTCGGTGGCCATGTGAAGGCCCGCGCTGTATGACGGTCTGAGTTCAGTCTTTGTGTATGATGGAAATTTTGTGAGGTGTCAGTCTTTGTGTTGTAAATGAGCTCCTGTTACAACATGAACACTTTTTTTTCTGGCCACATGCTGTGTTCATGGTCTGTTACTGTCATTCCTTTTAGTGGCGCTCCTCTCAGTTTTGTTTTAAAAAAACTCACCAACTGTAGTCTAGCCTCTCTCCTCCTCTTATCAAATGCACACACACACAGCTGTCCTGCCATGCATCTGTGTGTCCTCGTCGCCCTGGATCTTTTTAGTGTTTTTAAATTGCACTTTCTGTGTCTTGAGTTGCTTCGACATTCTCTGACTGCAGAGCTGCAGAGTAGGCACTTTATCTGCAGCACAAACCAGTGCGTATCTTCTTAGAACGAGTGTGAGGTTAAGCATATTTATATGAGACTGATGCAATATAGTTTTGCTGCAAGCCAAGAGAACTCCATTCTGTGCTTTAACAAGGAAACTAATATTTATCTTTTAAAAAATATTTTTGCTTGTAAATGTGGATATATTAAAAATGTAGGCACTGCTGTACTGAGTAGCTGTCTGTTATATTGCACCAACAGAGTTAGATGTATATGAGACCCACAGAATAAAATCATACTTGAGATGTGCCTGAGTCACGATTGTCACTTTCCATCAAACGATGTCCTTTTATTTCATCTGGGATTATTACAGTTCTTCCAGTCATTTAATTGACATTTTTGGGGTTTAACTAGAGCTTGTATAATCAAAATCGCTTTCAGTTGACTGACTCTTGGTGAAGCCTGAAGATTAGTGAAGCCAGTTAGCAGGCTCGTGGCCCCGAGTGTCAGATTAATGAGCCATTCATTAGCTGTGTAAATATTTGTTGTTGCAAAGTTAACCTAATGACAAACTACTTATCCAATTCATGGTCATGGAGGGGCTGAAGGGTGAGAGGCAGGACACACCCTGGACAGGACACCAGTGTGTTGAGTTAACACAGAGACACAAAGCCATCACGGCCACATTAAGCCTTTATGTCCAATTTAGATAAGCAGTTCCCCTCACCCCACTACCTGCATGTGTTTGGACTGTGAGAGGAAGCCAGAGCACCTGGACAGAAAGGCCCCAGGACCTCCTTCCTGTGAGGCAATAGTGTCGACTGTATTAACTAACTAAATTAACACGATGTCTGCATACACTTCTCAGTCACCCAGTCGCCTTAACGCCCACTCACATCCTGGGTCATTTGACCTCAGGAAATCACATGATAGGGTGGGGCTAGGTTTCACTATGGGCTCACCCGAAACCTTGGCTGATTGTGACCTACACCCGTTTTCACACCCTGGCGTGTGTGATTAGGTAGAGGATCAATAGGGGGTCCATGTCCCTCTCGGGAGACACTCCCACAGGGTTTAAATCTGGGACTCTCCACCATTTGACCCTAGAACTGAAAAAGCTTCTCGGATGAAGGTGAAACGTCTTCAAGCAACTCAAAGAAGTCCAGACGCTTTTCTTTCTAAGCTCCTTAGACTAAATTACACAAAATAAACAAACAATACATAATAAAATCAGCACAAATAGAAAAACAAGATAAAAAAGAGGCAAACTGTAAAGAGAAGCAAAATGTTCAAACACAATAAAGGATGCAAAGTAACAACAAACTACAAAGAAATACGAAGAAAAGGAAAAATCCACCATAATCTACAGAGAAGCAAATATAAGCACGAAGAGAAGCACAACAAGGGAGACACAAAAAGAGCCAAAGTAATTCGAAACGATAGTGCACACATGTGGTTGCACCATACATACAGCATCTTCAAAGAGACTGAAAACAGTTACAAGGTGCCAACTAACGGACCAATCGTTGTTATGCACTTTTTCTCTTCAGTAAATGCAGGGATGGCAGGCATGGAGGAGGTAAACAAAAACTCCTAAAAGCCCTCTGTGCTGCACCAACCATGATATATGTTACAGCCAGCAGATGGCAGCAGAGGACCGTCAGGCCTGCGCTGTGCCCCGGTTCATTGAGTCCACTATGACACGGATTCCCTCCATCAGCTGCTGTCCACTTCTCTCTTCACTATTTCAGCGTACACTCGCTTATTACTAAAGTAGATTAGCTGTGTGAGGCCTTGTGTGAGTGTGCACGTGTGTGTGCGTGTGTGTGAGGCCATAATTAGGAATTAATCTTATCATTTGAAAGAAAATTTCAATTTCCCATGGGTGTATTAGTTGTGTATACATGTAATTGGGCTTCTTTTTCCAGCCTAAACGGACCTTTTTTCCTCCAACTTAACGGCAAGCAATTACATACATATATGGCTGTGCTGAGGCCATCGCTTAGCTACAGTGCCGTGACGTGAAATGCAATTTGAAGAAAAAGCTACCTGAATCACCTTTACTCCCAACAGACCCTCCCAAAATAATTATCATCCATAACTTAAAAGCGGTGCGTTTAATTCAGGTTCACGCCCACGCCTCTGCACAAAAAGACGCCTTGTTTCTCTTCACTATAATTTGCTCAGACCCCAATGGGCGCATGGTTCATTGTGGAGGCAGTTTCATGTTGCCGGCTACTTCTCTCTGAGCATGAAATTAGAAAATTCAATAATTTGGGTTGATTTAAGAATGCAAGAGGAGACTAAAGGGTCATATGCACATAGGTAATCAATACTCATTACCATTTCATTTCTCTCCCCTCCTTTCTTTTCTCCTACAATCACACGTGAATCTGATCTCACTGGACTGATTAAAGGCTGCAAATGAAGGGTCCTCACTCCCCGATTCTCATCAAAGGCCAACCACACGCTCGGTAACTTTGTCTTCATTTAATTCCAAGTTGTCTTCAGACAGGCCTCCAATTATAAGCTCGCAGTGAATCTCCAAAATAGCTCATGCACATTGACCTTTTTAGATTAAAAGTGCATTCTCCGTCTCTCATGGAGTCCCCCCCTGCACTCCGGTTTCACTACTAATGAACCGCAGCGGTTGGAATTTCTACTGCTGTAACAACTAGCATTAGAGGTGCGATGCTAAAATAGCTTGCTATAAAGGTGCCTCGGTAACAGTAGCGACAAGAGCCAACAAATCCAAGCTGGCTGGTGCCGAAAAAGCCATATTTTTGCTTTCAGATAAATCACCTATTTGACGTTGCGGGGATGAATATTTATGAACCAGAGGAGCCATGCAAAAAATAGATGAGCTCACAATACATTCGCTGCGAGATGAAAAAGCACAGAAGAGCAGAAGTTATAGATTTTTGATATGAGCCTACTGCAGTCCCCATTGGCTGCATGGGAAGCTCACACTGTGCCGGCGCTGGCTGCAAAATAAACAGGAGTGAATCACAGGAACCGTTTCCAGACATAGGATAAGGGATTTGATCCGCCTCGCACACACCAGAGAAGCTCTGCCTTAAAACAAGTCCAGTCAGTCGCACTCCAATTTAGGCTTCCCACAATCCAGCGGGCGAGGGCTGAAATGCTCATCTGAGAATCTCTTTTTGACAATTAAGACACCCATGGAGGCATGGAAAGCTCTCAGTTCCATTAGCCTCTGTGCCGTGTTTCACTCTATCTGTCCACTGAGCCTTAACTTACTTATTAGTACAAGTCTGCCGTATTTTGTTAGGGAAGCGATTAGTGAAATCTACATGAAAAGGCAATTCTCCCCCTCTTTTCTTTCCCCTCACTCTCTCACACTTCATTGAGATCAGACAGATCTAAAGAATGGCATTTGCGCACTAATGAAATTCGCTCTGCATCATTTCGGATGTTAATCTGTGGACGGAAGTGACTTGTGTCTTTATTTACTCGTTTCTGTGTGACAAACGGTCAGAGCTGGCAAAAACTACATCGGCGCTGGTGTGTGGTGCCCCCCCCCACCCGCCTATTTAACCAAAAAGGCTGGGAGCATCGGCTGGCAGTCAGCTCAGAGACCGCAGCTCCTCTTTGATGTATTGGAGTTAATATCTTCCTGACATTTCTCAGGACAGATTTTCATCACTGGATTCATCTGTACTTTTGGGGCTATGTGATAAATGAGTCAGGACATTCATTTTCTTCTTCTCTGTTGCTTCTGTGGAGAAAAAGGCGTGCGCTGGATACAACCGTGTGTATCCAGCGTTGAGTTGAGTGCACGAGGTTGTACTGTGGGTGTGTGTGGGGTGTGCCTGGGCCCGGACGTGCTCGTGACGTGAAATAGACGGCGGCATTAATGGAAGTGACATAAATTTGAGAGAGAGCGCTCACTAACATGCGAAGTCACTCGCAGTTCATAAGAATAATATTAACTCGGCATTAACATGCAAGGCTGTCTGTTGCACCAGATGCCGAGCGTTTTGGAGGGCGGGTGCTGCAAGCCTGTCTTTCTAGGCCACGAGTGGATCGTGGCTCTGGAGCGTGCACAACGAGAAAAGCCTCATTCTTATTGAGGCGGTGCTGACACACTGACACTGCTGCGGCGGGGAGATGCTTTGCAGTCCAGAACACTATCCAGCAGCATTCTCAAAATAGCTAGAAGCAACCTGATGGTGTAAGTTTAGGGTTCAGGCACAGACATAAAACCTGTTCGTCGATGCAGAGCAGATATAGCTTTGTCAACCTGATGAACTGCCAGCATGTCCTTGAGCTGAGCTACAACACACAGACACACAACACGCACACACATTTACGCGAATAACAAGCATAGCTGCTGGAAAAGCTGAACGCTATTTAGTCCCAGCCATTAACACTAATCAAAAACCACTTTACCTGATAAGAACTACAGGGGTCTTCTACCTGCTGCCGGCATCCGCATTTCTCTTTGCTGATACTGACTGGGTTTAAACAAGGTGCCACTAGCAGGAGCCATGAAGGTGATGAAGAGACACAGGTGAGAGTGCTAATTCGCAGCTAAGCGATTGAAAGATCATTATTTGCTGACCTGAACGATTACTCTACGATAAACTGCACAGTTCTGTCCCGCATTAATGCTTTTGTGTCTGTCCATGTAGCGCATGTGAGTCTTTGCTTTATGGGTCACAGCGAGACAAAATATGTAGCGCGTGACCAGGAGAGAACGTGCAGGCGTTCACCTGAACACAGACACACACTCCCATACAGTATGGATTAGGCATTGACCAGAGCTCATGAAAGATGCAGTTATGCAGATGGACTTGGGGTGAGTGAACACAGGCCAAAAGGGGGCTGATGTGGAGCAGCCCAAAGCTTCCCAGTCTGCTGAATGGGCAGCTCTTTCAGGCAACATAAACTTCCTGATATCACACTGGGTCACACTAAAATACAATAATGCCTAGTGCTCATTTCTAAGAAATAATGACACTGTACACAAGTCCCAAAAATCA
>NW_005187502.1:80276-82174 GCF_000239375.1 Pundamilia nyererei
TATATATATTGCAGTGCCTACAATAAATATAATATGTTCAAAACAGTTGGTGATGGCGGGGAGGAAGAACTCCCTGTTAAAATATATTTTTGAAATATCTTCTAACTGCTTTCATAGGTCAGTGATAAGGCTCTTAAAACCCACTGTGCACTCGATACCCAAAATCAGACATCTGGTAGACAACTTTAGCATGTAGCTAATTGGAAACTTTGAGAATTTAGCAGTTAAAAGTCCAAATATTTCCCTCAGTACTTAACAAAGGCTTAAAATTAAGCTAACGCCTGGCAGACAGAACTTAAACTCAAAAAACAAAGGCATAAAAAGTTAGCTGCTTCCTTATGTTTCAGTTAGCTCTATGCAAATGCAATCATGCTAAGTGCTAACTGCGTTAGCAAAAAGATGGTTTTTCATTAAAAAAAAAATAGGTAGAATGATGCTGCTTTTACACAACAGGACAAAATCAAAGCTACTTTAGATATTTTTTTTTATAAAATCAGCAAAATTTAACATCTCTTTTTAAAAAAAACAACTTTTAAAGCCTGCTAGCTTTTTTAGACAAATCCAAGCTAGGCTAATCAGCTGCTGGCTCATATGCATTAACCCTTCACAAATAAAACTGTAACAGTATCCTCAACAAATCAAAGCGTAGCTCCTGGTTTCATGCAGCCTAAATTATCTATTTTTTGACTGAGTGAAGCCATTTTCTTTTCATACTGTCACTAAAACGAGAGCGTAGTTCTCCTTAACTAATACCAGAATAAAATATCAAGATGATCTCACTACAGCAGCACATCAGTAAACACTGCAGCATCTTCCATAAGAAAGCCCAGACTTCCTTTTCACTGCTGTGTACTGTTTCTTAAAGCGGTTCTTGTTTTATCCTTCAACTTGTGTTGGCTTCACCTCCTACACAGCCTGCTCAACCAGGCTGTTTGTGTCTGCAACGCTTTTGATGTTCTCACTGTTGTGCGCACTCTTTACCGAGGAATACTGTAATTTACCGTGCAGCAGAACAGACACCAGCGCATCAGCACCCACATACGTGCTGGAGTCTGGAGGACGAGAGAGCGCATCACAAGCAGAAACGAGGGGCGGTTTGCCGAGATGATCATGTTTAAAAAAAACAAAAAAAAACAGACAGCACAAAAACTGCAGTGTCCTACTGCAGATTTCCATTACTTCATACATGCATAATTCAGTGTAATATTTTCCCATTTTATGGCCCTTAATATTCATGAGTGATAAGAGCTCGGGGCAAACTTTTCCAAAACTTGGCCAATCTGAGAAAACTCCCTTCTTGGTACGTGTGTTTTTGGCCAAAGCTGGGGGATTTTTTTGTTTTGTTTTGTTTTTTTACGTCCCCCCCGCCTCACTTTAACAAGATCAATATCGCGACGCCGCTTCACCCTCCGCTCCAGCACGTTGCGTTAAGTTACGAACTGTCACCGGCAAATGAAATAATGAATTCACGGCTTGACACAAAGGCAGATGAAGGCATATTTGAACATTCAAAGAGAGAGCGAGGGGAGAAAGAGGCAGAGAACATTCCCAAAATTAATTTTCATCTCCAGGGTTCATGCATATTTAATAGAGAGCGCTTGAATATCATAGGGTAATACTAGCCCGGCATGCATACAGAGGCTGGGCTGCGGAGAGAAAATAAACGACCGTGATCGTTGTCATGAGCAATAACTCTCTGTAGAGCTGGGAAACAAAATAGCCAGAAATGCTTTGATGAAGGAGAGGATGACGAGGAGGTGGAGGGGGAGATAGTACAAGCAAAGGAAAGCAAATGAGACAGAGAGAAGCTGTAGCAGAGGTTAAACACTGGTGGAGCGATGGTCCCTTTGGATCAAGCTGCTGTGGCTGCCTGTCTCTGTTTTGCATTGGGGGGGGGG
>NW_005187502.1:82194-96475 GCF_000239375.1 Pundamilia nyererei
TGTGATGGCTGAGTGACAGTAGTTGACAAGCCCTGTGGACGGGATCCCAGGAGGCTTTGTGTCACCCCCCTCCATTCAATGAGTAAACATCACAGAATCAGCACATGCAAGCATGCAACTGTGCATGCTGGTGTCACACCTACACACACACAAACATATACGAGCTGTCAGTGAGGAACACACTGCACTCAAAAGCTACAGCCACTGCTTTTTTTCCCCTTTTTCATCTTTTTTAAGCACACTTTAAATACAACAGCCTCTGCCATTACCGAACGGGCGCGCGCGCTGGTGCCGCTGATAATAAGCTCGCGCGGTTCGCGTCTGTTCTCCACCTGTGCGCTCGAGGTAGCGCCGCACGCGGTATAAGCGCATACCAGCAGTGTGTATTTACCTATTAAAAACAGTCTCGGCGCTTATCCGGTATTCATCCCACTTGTGGGGAGGGGGGGAAAATGAGGCATGAAACAGCGTTGTCATGCTGAACAGAATTTTAATTACCGACACTCTCCTCCTGTCCGTGTGTGTGCGCGCGCGCGTGCCCCCAATTGGTCTGAAATAACAGCGTTGGGAAAAAAACAGAAGATAGGTGAATGAAAGAAGACGAGGCCTTTCTGAGGGGCAGACAGCGCCATTAACACATGGCACTATCATAGCGTGTGGGAAACAGTCACTATCAGAGGGCAATATTAACAGCATACTGCAAAGAAAGTAAAAAGCTAAAGAAAAGAAAATATATACGTCATTCATTATGTTTGAAGGTCCACAGCCCGTCTTATTCTACGTGGGAATGAAAACCATGGAGAATTTGATGAAAAAGAGGAGGAAAAGCCACAAAATATGCTAATTTTCCATGCAGAATTCATGCTAAATAACTCTGAAGCTAAGCGAAGCCTTCGCTTCTTTGAAACGAATCCCTGGTTTCCTCAGCTAACCGCTCAGGCTTCAACTTGCTGAGATGTGAAGCGAAGCTAAAGACTGACGTTGATCTGAATAAACTTGCTTGATTAGGACGGCTCTGCCCCCCACCCCTCCCTCATCTCTCCCCCATCCCTCCCTCTGATCCCCACCAACCCCCTCGCCGATACAGCGAGCTCTCTGACAGCTCGGGGAGCACCCACTAACTCATCTCAGCTCCCCCTCCTCCCCTTCCCGGAGATCCGACACCCTGCTTGTTTTATTTCCCCACCCGCTAAATTGAGTCGTAAAGACTTGTGAAAATAACGACGGGCCGCGTTCTGTTTTGTACACTCCCCTCCCATTTCGCCCTTCCCTTTCCCACGAGTCCCAGGTGGGCTGTTTGCAGAGCCCTTTAAAAAGCCGTGACACGTTAACAAGAGCGCCAGGATATTTTACAAAACGCCGGCCTCCGGTGCGGCTGAATTCCTCAAATTTGACGCAGGTGTGCGTTAAAATCATCCCTCCCCTCTCTCTACCTCAGTCAGTTGCAGGGAGGAGGTCAAGGTGCAGACAGATGTGTTTGCATCCACTGGTTCTCCTGGGCTACAGGCCGAACATGTGGATACAGTAACATGAACCCAGACCTCGTGGGCTTAATCCTCAGGCCTAGCGTGAGAACACACACCATAAATCCCACTTAGGTCAAGAGCAAATCAATCTTTCATATTCTCTCATTAACCATTTCAGCATCGATTGCTTTTCTTGTGGCAGTTAACCCGTGTTAAACAAAGGCAGTAAAATAAAGGGGGGGGGGGGTGTTAAATTCAGTCAGGAGCAATACAATTCATTAGGTGTAATTTGGCGAGTGTGTACCTCATAAATCATTCTCTGCTGGGTGGTAGCTCTGCACCACTGTACTGTATGGGTGGGTGGGGGTGAGACACAAGCAGAATAATGTAACCCAGTCTGCAAAAAACGTTCTCCCTGAAGCATGCTATTGCTCTCAGAGACTAAAGTACATCAGAGCCACAAAAGGAGGAGGATGTAAGTTATACAAGTCGGTTAACATGCATAAAAAATGTATGCATTAAAAAATGCATAAGTCCTGCAGCATTTAATGGCACCCTTACTGAAAATCTTTCACATGGCTGTGAGTTCTCCACTTGGAGGGAGATACAGTCCGATGAAAAAAAATGAGCATGCCTTAAACTTCCAGTTGTGGGAGAAGAAACTGCAACAGAGCAGCCAGACAACTTTGTACTGAGAGTACAGACGACCGCTTTTTCAACACATGTCCTCTTGTGGACTGATGGCGTGCTCTCTCTGCTGTTAAGATGTCCAAACGCTGAGCTCTCTTCTGTCATTAATTCCCCACATTCTTGCGTGTGTGTGTGAGTGTGTCTGCAAATGTGTGTCCTTGTACATGTGAACCTGCCTACCCCCGCTCAGGTGACGCGCAGCCTCGTCTCCTTCAGGACTCAGCCATGTGTGAAGGAGGGACACACTCAGGCGGCTTCTGTTAAAAGCTTTCTGTGCTACCAGTGTCACTGTGGATCTCTTGTCACTCGTCCTCTCCGAGCAAAAGTGATGAAGAGATGACGTATAGTTGCTATACGGATGGTCAGCTGTGGATATGGATAAATACTGATCAGCCACGGCATGTTACTATGGCAACTGTCAATAGGTGGGATATTTGAAGACAGCTTTTTAACATAGCTTTTCAAAACAAACTTGTCTGTAGAAGGTATAAATATTTCTATTTGCGCATATTAATGGAATTATTTCAGAAAAATAAAAAATGATCAGCGTCAATGTTATTAGCTCTCTGACCTAAAAACTGACCTTTTTATTAAGCCATAGCACAAGCCTCTACTGTGCAACGATGTTAACTCACAAAGCAGGAGATGGATATACAAAGAACTGGAGGGAGAAGTGTCATCAGGAAACGTGCTGAAAGCTGCACAGTGCAGAGAACGACTGGCAGAGGCAGGAAGTGAAAGATACCAAGGACTCAAAGACAACAGCCAAGACACAAGCGAATGACTAAGAGTTGTAGTCTCAAAGAAGACAATCACCCTAGGACCCTCCACGGGAATGGACTGCAAGACTGCAGACCAAGAGAAACTCCACTTCTGCAGAAGAGACAGTTTCAAGTAAGACTCAAGTATGTTAAGGACGACCTGGAGGAAGATTCTGCACACTGGAAGTGTTTCCTTTGGTCAGATGAGACAAAACTCTTTGTAAACAGAGACTCTTCTTATTTTTGGAGAAAGAAAGAAGACCGTCCCCAAAGTGAAACAGGATGGTGGGAGTAACAGGGGAATCCCGTCATGGTGGAAGGAATCACGAAGAATGATGAATATGTGAAAATGATTAGCAGCAAAACTGGGCGCTTTATCTTCCAACACAACAATAACCCAAAACATGCCTCCAAAGACCAAAATGACTGTTCCTGATTGGTCGGTATAAACCTCTGAATTGAGTCCCATTGAAATCCTCAAAGGTGAACTGAGGACCAAGGTCCATGACAGAAAACCATGAAATCTGGAGGAGCTTGAGAGTCAGCAAAGAAGAATGGGCTGGGATTGTTCAGGGGACGTACGCGAGACTGAGTCAGAAAGCTTGTGGTTTTCTTCCACAGCATGTCTTTATCCTGTCTTCCTTCTCTCACCCTAACCGGTCGCAGCAGATGGCCCCGCCCCTCCCTGAGCCTGGTTCTGTTGGAGGTTTCTTCCTGTTAAAAGGGAGTTTTTCCTTCCCACTGTCTCCAAGTGCTTGCTCATAGGGGGTCATATGATTGTTGGGTTTTCTCTGTATGTATTAGTGTAGGGTCTACCTTACAATATAAAGCTCCTTGAGGTGACTGTTGTTGTGATTTGGTGCTGTATAAATAAAACTGAATTGAATTGAATTGATTTCCAGCTCCAAGTTCAATCCTGGGTCCAGAGCCTCCTCCAGGCCACATGTTCAGGTATCTTTGGGCAAAACTTTGGGTCTCAAGAACCTTGTGAGTTTCTGACATGTAGTTGATAGTATCTACCAGTGTTAGCCTAAGAAAGGAACATCAGAATGGCAACAGGTTTATGGGCACTCAAAGTCTCTTTGCTTGATCATGAAAAATTGTTGCAACAAAAATACTCCGGCCACTGGCACAATAGAAGAAAATGGCCATGTCTCTCTTTTTTTGAAGGTCATGTGGACTGTTGGGGCTGTGAGCTAGGGAGTGTATGGTATGCATGATCCTTCTTTAAAGACTGACAGCAATCATTCAAAATCGTATTATTTATTTGAATATTCAGGAAAAAAAATCTGAAATATGATTGTGAAAAAAGTAGAAAAGTAAAATAATAACAGCAGTACCAGCTACTGTGTTTCCACCAGGCTGCCCCCGTGCTAGCAAAGCACTATCAGCTAGCAATACTGCACACTGTGTGACACTGTCAGTAAAGCTGATAATGGTGTTGGTGCAACTTGGAAAGAAAACGGCTTCAGACTTCAGATACTCTGAGAGCATGTGCACATGAGAGAATCATGTAAGTGGGGAACTTAAGTGGATTGATATCATTTGAGCAACTAAAAGAAGACGGGTCCGTTCTTAATAAACCTTTTTCAAGCATCCCTTGTGGTAGTAGCTCGTTTGAACTGCATTTAGGTTTGTAAAAAACTGTGAAGAGTAACATAGGGTTCAGTTTAGGTGAAATAAATGGCAGAGAGTTCCCAATCCAACTGTGGTAAAGAAAGCGTCAGCTGCACTGAGTTCAGTCGACTTCAGACTTTTCTCTGCTCTGACTTAATAGCTACAGCACAGGCCTTACGAATATACTAATGGGAAAACCCATTTCATGTTGAAGAAAAGATAATTATTGTTCCATGTCTTCCAGAGCTGAGCTCACTCAGAACATTGAATGTATAACCCAACTATTACGTTTGTTTATTTTGTCATCTCTATGCATGTAACCTTAAAAGAAAACATGTGTATGCAAAAAAATAAGTACCTGTACTTATGCGTCTTTTTGTATTGGTTTGCTTCCCGTAGGCTGTAATGTGCCATTTGAATGTTTCGAACCTTTATTACGTATCAGCATGTATATATCACACTTGTTTAATGTGGGACATTAGACAAAAATCCTACCACAGTTTCCTCTTTTGCATTTACTTAAGGATCACATAATTGTAACACGTAACAGTAACGCTTTATAATACCGCCTGAAATTAAGGACATAATTCCAGTGTAACTAAATGGCATTTCAAAGGATTTTATTTGAAAATACAACGTAATTACTTTTAACTAGAAATACTTAAAGGTAGGTACACTAGAAGAGGATAACAGGTCAGATTTTTATACAAAACAAAGAAATATTTATACTTTAAGTAAATTTAAGTAATGAACAAGTAATCTTAGGTAGTAGATGAATAAGTATTTTAAGTATTGCATAATTTCATGTATTTTACAGGAAAACGAGACACAAATTATCCTGTAATACAAAGGCTGTGATTTGCACTGTATGTAGGACACAGCACAGACATTCCTTAACCTAACCGGGAATGCCTAAACCATTACACTGCAAGGAATTACTTATATTGCTCTATATGTCCCTGATCCTTAACCCAAACCCAACCACGTGTTCTGCAGAGACCTCTACCTGTGCTGTTAAGATCACCACCAATGCAAAAAAGGCCACTGTTTATTTAAGCTAAGCAAGCCAAAGCTTCCATTCACACAATGGGGATCAGGATAAAAGAGACGACAGTTAAAAACAACACAGTCTATTGTCAAGGTAACCTGCATCATGTCACAGTAACCTATTGTGTGTTTAGAGACAGAGCAACCTTATTAATCTGTAGTGTCCGACTGAAACATCGCAGGATTTGTTCGTTTTCCAGCCCACGCACTCAATTATGCATGAAATTTCTCCTCTGGACCACCTCGATGGCAGCTGACAGACTGGTTAAACAGATTTGCGGGACACCTACAAAGCCTTGAAACACAGAAAAGAGAGGAGAAGAAAAAAAAAAAGCCCAGGAAGAAAGCGAAACTGTCAACTCACAAGCTATTCATTGGTCCCACAGAGACACACGAGTGTAGTTTGCATCAGTGAGCGAATAAGCTGTGCAGCTCGGCCTTTTTTTCCTCACTGCGAAGGCAGGGGCACGCATGCCGTATCTGGAAGGAGAAAATAGAGTATCATCCTGAACTCGAGGAAAACGACTCAAAAGCTTGTAATATTTTCGCAACCTCGAAATCTTTGATTTAATCTAGAAGTAACTCTTTTTATTCAGCGTTTCCATGGAAACAACTGAAGTTGGGGCAAGGGAGAATAAGCAGGGGGGCCTGATAAGGGGGAGGAAGAGAGCAGAGTAAAAGAGGAGGAGTGATGAGGGAGGGGTAGTTTCATTTAGGAAGCGAGGAGAGGGATGAAGGGATGAGGATTAGCTGTCATGATGAAGAAAAGGTGCCTGTCCTGTAGCTTTCTCTTCGTCTCTCCCTCTCTTCCTCCCGTCACCTCCTTGTCCTTGACAAGCCTGCTCACAAAGGTATTTATCGGCCTCCATTCCATTAATTACCATCCAATTAGCTACTCCCACAGTGGAACTGCAGCAATACAGCACAGTGTCAAGCCAGTCCACTTAGTGAGCCCTGACACCGTCATGTTTCCTGCTTTCCTCAAACTCGCAGTGATAGAGCGGAGCAAGTTTTCACAAAGAATCCCTCGGCGTGCTAATGCGTCCATTAAAACTGTATTCATCTCCTCACTTGTACATTAGCCGTGGATTCATGCGCCGGTTAGACGATTTGTCACTAAATAGCTATTTTAGCTAATTGGCAAGGCAGCTTAGGCTTGTGTATTTGATGTTTCTTGCTAGGCGTCTTTCATGCCAGCGATACAGGCTTATTAATGCACAGACCCTTTACTCTCCTCGCGGACCTACTTCATTCAAAAGCCTCCAAGAGAGGAGTGGAGGGAGGGGGGCAGTTTAGAATGATTTTTCAAGGCGGGGGGGTTGACAGAGCCTGAGTGAGGCTGGCTAATTGGTTTGCTTTGAGACTGGCCCACTGGGCTGTGGGCAAGGACAAGCATGTGGCATCACTGACTTGTTAGCATGGAATTAGCCTCCGAGAGTGAATTAGACCGTCCGCCTCCAGCCACTAGCCATCACATAAGTGTATTACACTTGGAGAGAGCTCCAGCCTTTGACAGCTGCAAAACAAACAGGCATTTGCACTTGCACAAACAGTGACGTGCACACGTGCACCGCACACACAACTGTAACGCGGCACATACTGCATGCACACACAAGCTCATTAAGCCTATAGCCAGAGACTAAATACCCCAAGAGCTTTTTCGCTGTGTGCTTTGCATTCACAGCAAATCAAATTCTAGTTTCTCATAACAAGCTCCTGCACTCCAGATTCTTAACCCCCATTAAAAAATGCTCGTCCTCGTGGGGAACAAGCACATTTGCCGAATGAATGCAGACAGTATGCATGTTAATGTGTGTACAGACGGGTCCATGATGAAGATGATGTGTTTGTGTGTGCACTGGGTGGGGGGGTTTCTGGGCTGAGAGGCTGAGTCTGCAGCGCATCATCCCACACACCAAGCACAGCGCCTGGGGTTGTTGATGAGTTCTTTAGCCATGCTGTGTGCCCCCCTACACCCACCCCATCCCCTCTTGGACTGGGAGTATGCTGACAGAGCAGCTACTGAGATGGACTCTCACACGCACACACACACTGAAGTTTGCTAGTTTGCTTTGATCAGACAGTCGTACTACAGCCTGTGAGCTCAGAAAAGTTAAGATGTTGATGTTTAAGGTGATTATGCATGTGTGTGTGTGTGTGTCCATGCGGGTGTGAGCGAGGAAGCAGTCTGTCAGCTTTCATTCAGATATAGGTCACTGCTGGAGAGTGTGTCAGTTGGATTACACTTCAAATAAGTATATCAGGCTGATTAGCCTCAGCCCTATAACATAAAATGAACTTTACCTTAGGTTCTGTCTTAAATAACCAAAGTGTGAAATTGTCTTGGAGTCAAATGCATCACTTTGATTAGAAGTGTATCTGGCATTCTTTTTATTGAAGCTTGTAGAAAAAGGCTTGTGACTTAAAGGTCGTCAGTTTGAATCCACAAACTGACTGATAATGTGGCTGAGTGACTGGACACGTTCAAAAGATGTTAGAGGACCTTGTTAGTTCATCCTGTGTGGAGCATGAATGTTTGAAGCATGGATATCTGTCCAAGACAGGGGTGGGGAACTCCAGGCCTCGAGGGCCGGTGACCTGCAGGTTTTAGATGTGTCCTTGATCCAACAAAGCTAATTTAATGGCTAAACATGTCTTGAAGTTCTCCAGAGGCCTGGAAATGAACTAATCATCAGATTCAGGTGTGGTGACCCAGGGTGATATCTGAAACCTGCAGGACACCGGCCTTTGAGGCCTGGAGTTCCCCACCCCTGGTCTAAGAAAAGACGTAATACATAACTATAGAAGCTGTAGTGACACCTTATTCACCTTTAATTATTTATCAGCATACCTGATCTGTCAGTTTTCAAGGTATATTTCTTGCCCGCATGGTTAGCCTGCTGAAAACCTAGCGGGAATACATTCACGGCAGATACAGATGTACAAAGCTACACACACAAAACCTTCCTAACAGAGAATGAGATACAGAGTGAGCTCAAAACTTCAACTGAATCTTTTTACATTCAAGCACCAAGTAAATGTATATTAACAAATTAACAAATCAATCAAAATTGAAGGACAATACAAATAGGTATTTGCTTCTTTCTTTTTTTTTTTGTTAATATTTATGAGTGACCCCGCACCTTTTAGTTAACTTTCAGCATTTAGCCCCGCCCTTTTTAATAAAAAATTTTCTCCCAATCGTTACGTCAGGTACCTTGTTAAACTTTATCTGACCACTTGGAAAATTCCAGGTGCTCCCGACCTGCCACTGCCTTCAAAGGATTATTTTTTCTTTTCCAGTCACCAAGAGTCTCAGTCACTGTGGTCCTGTTCTTTCGAACGAGCTGCCACTGACCCAGGATCAATTAGAAATGAGTCAAAAACAAACTTACAGAATTTCTTAATAACACCTGATAATACACTGTGTGTGTGTGTGTGTTTGTGTGTGTATGTTAAATTAACCAGTTTGTAAAGTTTTTGTTTTTACGACCTTAAACGATACTAGACCTAAATAGGTTTTCATGTTTTTATCTTTATTGTGTAATGAAATGTGCTTTACAAATAAAACTGCCATTGCCACCAATATGGAAGGGACATAGAAATAGCAGGTTGGTAATTCGTATATGAGTCAGTTTCATGTTTTAGGAATTTTTGAGGTTGACTTTAATAGCAAGTTAATAACTACAGAGATGTAGTCGATGCACGCGAGCGTGCCTGGACCGACCAACGTACATTTATCACTCAAAGGTTCCTCAATGACTGGAAAATGTTTTTTACCCTGAGGTAGGTACTAAAAAATAATAACGGTCATTCCAAGAATTTCTCAGTTCCAACAACAACAAAAAAAAGGGGATGGGATCTCCATCAGTAGATGGGAGAAATTAAGTCTCAGAGCTTCTAATAGCTCATCAAAGTTATTAGGGTTCAACCTCTGGGGAACGTCGAAATTTCATGGAAGTCCATTTAACAGTAAAAACTTAAAGGTTCACATGCATCACTGGGAACACGGATACCTGAACAAAACCACAAAAGTAATTCATTCAGTAGTTCTTGTGGGAGTCTGATCAAGGAGTCTGATCATTCATAAAGGATAAGAAAAATGTGGCATGCAGTTATTTAAGTGTGCCTAATTGCAGGTAGAGTACACACGGTAAACAGCCGTCACATGTCCACCTACATTCACCTTAGCATAGAGCACTGACATGAGCTGGAATATTGCATATTAAGCTTCAATCAGTTCAATCCCTTTGCAAAATTTATGAGAAAGAATTAAATCAGGAAGGAAGGTTTTAATAAATAAAGCATCACATGAGTGCGGGAGTGAAGCCTGGCCAATATCTGCATTTCTGCTGATTCTGTACCAACTATTAAGGCCTCACAGCCAAAGACATTTGTTGCTGTGGATACTGCATTAGTTTAAAAAAATGCAGGCGTTCGAGTCGCAGTCACAAAATGGAAAGGCGAGGTCATTAGCCATCCTTGGATGTAAAGCCAGGGCCCAGTGGAAGGCGTTCAGAGAAAAACATGTTCTTAAAGGACTGATTACGGTTGTGACCTTTTATCTGATGGCTCACTAATTGAATCATGTAGTAAATAGATGATGATGGTGGTGGCAGTGATGACGACGGTAATGAAGAAAATAGCTTTTTTTCCCCCTCCCTTTTTTCTGGAGGAGTGTCGAAGAGGTAATAGTAGTAATTGCAGTTTAAATGGAGGGCGCTGTAGGAAAAGTCAAAGACACAGCGATGACATGAATAATACAAGAAGTAGCAAGATAAAACTAGAAGCCCTGAGCTTGCACTAAAATAGAACTAACCTCGCAATTATTACTGACACAGAGTGAAAATGATCATTATGGGGACCATATACAGGCCGTTAGTAATTTAGAATGAGCTACCAAGCTCAAAGGTAATAGTGCTAGAGGCGGGCAGAGCATGAATTTTTAAAAAGTTTTTCTACTGTAAAAAGAGAGAATATACCTCAGCCATCAGACACATGAGGAGGAACGAAGAAGGGAGCAATGTGAGCTGCTGCGAGTCGATGCCACGTGGAGCAGAGAGTGAAATGATTGACATAATCAAAATCGTAATAATTGCCACGGAAATAACGCTGCCAATCAAGCAATCATGTTGGTGTGCAGGCTATGGTAATTGGAAAACATGGTGACTGACAGTATCAGTGTGAGCCATCCCCACCAAACACCTGCTAAATTGCAACTGGCACAACACAGGCATAGTATGAGCTGAGTCACGCAATGCTAACGGACTAGCCTTTTGATATTAATGTGGAGGGAAAGTACCGCCCGTGACTGAAGAAGGGGAATATGTGGCAGATCGGACTGTGTACAGAGCACTGAGTCAGAACAGACACATGCTGTCTTTCTATATTAACCCTCTCTTCTCGCAAAATGTCTCATGTTGGTTTAGATTTCATCGCTGCTCAGATAAGTTATGGTAAAAAGTACGAGCAGCATTTAAAGCACAACTTTAAGTTTTACTACACCTGCCCGTTTCCACCTCTGCATTTAACTTTCCTGTCCTTTAACTTTTGGTCCCGTCTATGGGTACGCGGTGTACTGTCTGTTTATTGTGCTAATTCAGCATTAGCATGAGTCTCAGTAGCAGGCTAACGAGACTCATGCTTATTCAGCATTAGCATGAGTTTCGGTAGCTAGCTAACCCAGACAGAATTTTTCATCCATAATCACACAGTGTGATTAGGAACATTTCTGCAGCCAGCACAGGCAGTTAAGAGACACATCTGTAACCCGGCGTATCTCATTGCATCCAGGTACTGCAGCAAAACCCGCCAAATACCTCATGCTTTGGAAATTCTTCATTTTAGCATTGCATGCCTCACCTCTCCTAGCATGTGTTCAGCTAGAACATTTGGAAAATGACATATATGTATACATTTTTTGTAATTTTGCATCTGTACACTGCCATGGTTATTTTTAAATCAACCAATCAAGATTTGATTGAAGTGCACAATGAGGCAATGTGATACATAACAACCAAAAGGCCTTGTGCCAGGTCACTAGTGCTTACTGATGATATGACTGCTAATAGAAGTAGTTCTCAGATTTATTCAAATGCTACTAAACCGACTGGATGAGTTTTTGCATCCAGTCAGATACAAGATAGAAAACCAAAAGACAAAGAAAATGATGTTCTTTGATGGCTAAGTCAGCCAGCTGAAGGTGGCTGCAGTAAAGGTCTGGCAGAGTGTCTCAAGGGAAGACGTGCAGTGGTTGGTGATGTCCACGGGTTCTAAACTTTAGGCAGTGAATGCAAAGAATTTTCAAACCAGTAGTAAAAACAATCCTGATCTTTAAAATTATGTTAGCTTGTCAAATTACGTTTGAGCCGCTGAAAACGGAGACTATGTACAAAAACACAAGCTGCGTCTGCACTTCAATCACACCTCGATTCTTTGACTAAAGAATGTTGAGGGAAAATTACCCAAAAAAACGTTCTTGGTCCAAAAACATGCATGTTAGGTGCACTGACTGGAAGTGATGAGTGTGGCATCAATGCCTGCTTAACCCTTGTGTCATACTGGGACCTTTTTCGGTCCCAGTATGACACAAGGGTTAAGCATGTCGTTATAGCCTAAGATATGTAGCATAATACTTCATAGTTTTTGTGATACGTTTTCAAACTTTGAAGTTTTAAGACTTGCAATGACCAACAAATGGCAACTTTTATGTCGACTTGTCTACTTGATGTAACGTTGGCATTAGAATTTAATGTAACCGTCATTAAGCTGTTTAAAAAAACAAATGCAGCTTTTTGATTGCTAGCTAGCTTCAGCTAACCATACTAACACTGCCTGTGTGACTCAAAAGTGAAACTTTGTGGCTGGAACATTCACTTCACATGGATTTGAACAGGCTCTAAAGTTACTGACCTTATTAAAGGAAATGTTGTGTGTGCAGTTTTTTATATTGTTTGCATTGCGTGGCCCTTTTTCAAGGTGACTTTTTTGTGCTTTGCTCAATTCTATGACTTTTAATAATGTATCTCTCTATTTTCTCAACTAAATTACACAAAATGATCCCTCTCTCTGCCTCTCACTTGTCACCACCCCTCCACGCTAAAAGCCCTGCTGGAAATTGTCTCTCCACAACAGCCCATTGTGGCCTCAGGTTGACTCAACCTTAAGTTCACCCCTCTTACACACACCCCGATTTCCTCGCCACGCTAATCTCCCGGGTGCATTTTGCTGCACACGGCTCGCTGTTTGTCTCAGGCTTCAACTTCCAACCCCGGGGCAGGTAGCAGTAATGGGCTATACAGGAAACAACATTGAAGCAGCGCCCTGTACTCTAGATCCTAATGAGAACAGGAACGAACAGACACACGGGCGCACACACAGACGCGCACGCATGCACGCAAACATATTTCTTTCTCAAGCCACAGGGGAATTTGATTATTAAAAATGGTTCTTGTGCAACAACATGCCAGTCACTTGAGTCTCAGGGCTTTTATGTAAAGTGTTACTCGCAGCCCACCCATCACAGAGGAATATTCAGTCGACAGCCCAAGGTGTCTAAATATAAACATAGAGATGTGCTTTTATTTTTCATCTAAAATTAAAGTAATAGCCTGCAAAGGTGCTGATAAATATGCCTACTGTAGAAGACAGTAATCCAATAAATAATGGCCGTGCAGAAACACATTTGTGCAGGATGCTTATGGCTTCGCATTCGTGTAAAAAGCACTACCTCTGTTTTTATAACCGCAGTATAATCTGAGGATACAGTTACTCTACAAAACACCTACGCTGGCTACAAGATGGTATCGCAGATTTCAAACAGGTCTCATATTCCAGGCAGGTACTTGTAACAAAATTTAAGTGTCTCCATCTGCTGTGACAGCCTTTATTGCATTTGTAAGTGTGAATGCGTCTTCGTGTGCGCGTGCGAGTGTGCGTGTGTGCACGTGGGCGGGCATGTGTGCCCACATCAGTGATGGAGTGTGTTCACCAGACTCTGTCATCACACGCTTTCATGGCTTTGTGAGCTCTTGAAGAAACCCCACATTTTCCCAGTCAGCACTTTCCTGCACACACACACAGTTTACGTGCACGCTCACACGCCCGCTTTGTTTCGGTTTTGTCTCCTCCACCGGTGGCTGGCAGACTTTCTCACTACCTCACCGAGTCCACAGAAAAGATCTGGCACTTTTTTTTCCCGTCCTTTTTAACATTTTCTCAAACATATTGGCTTTTGCTTTCCCATGTTGCCATGACGATGCGACACACTGCACGAAAATGCCCCCGTGCTCTTGTATCCCGGCGAGCCGAAATGATATGAAAGAGACGTGTAGGTCTGTTTCGGTTATAAAAGCAGTCATCACTCTGTTCACAGTCACGAATCACGACATGTCATGAATTATAACTGTATTAATGCTTTTTTACGCCCTCAATTTAACACTGCATGAGAATTGATAGTAATAAAAATATCATTTGGTATTTAAGCTGTCAGGTCCTCACACTTCTTTGTAATTGCTCAAGCTGCACATATTCAGCAGCAACGTCGTGGCTCTGGAAGATAATGTTATATAAAAAATATTGTTAATAGACGAGCAAGAGAAAGTTTGAGAGGAGTTTTGTAAACTCCTCAGTGAAAGTGAAATGTGGGAAATGAATATTAATGCTGGCTTTGTTTGGGGGGGGGGGGGGAGACGTGTTCTT
>NW_005187502.1:96495-106874 GCF_000239375.1 Pundamilia nyererei
GGACAGTCAAATTAGAGCAGGAAAAATACACCACGGAAACTTCTCCTTTTTTTCTTCTTCAGTGGCCTAAATGTAATTTATGTGAATAATTAGGGATAATTGTATTAAATTATGCACTTAATGCTAATACGACTAATAATACAATTTAATGAAGACAGCCTTGACAATTTATAATTTACCAAAGTAGACTGCTTTGCTTTAATTGAAAATCTGCTTTGGCAGTAAATGTGTGGAAAAATATTTAATCCTCCTGCTACCCAATTCCCCCAACTGCATTCACTCTAGTTGTTGACAGCACACTAAAAAATACAGGTGGTCTGTTCCAGATGAAGAGGGTAATAACATGCTTAGCTGTTATTATCATAAATATTGATGTTGTAATATAACCCTGACCCAGCACACATACATTATCAGGCTCTTTAAAGGTCGTAGCATGTCACGCTATCAAATCCTTCATGAAACTGATTATCACCATCACCTCACCGCGCACCGATCACATCATTATTTGTGAGATGGGCCACATACTACGTAGTGTATTTTGATCTTTTCGGGGGGGTTGTTTCGGTCGGTCGCCAGCGGGCAGACGGTTAATGCAATGAACGGCGATTGGTTGAAATGTAGAATGTGACCTTTGCTAAGGAGCGCCAGCACCATTAACTAAAGGTCAAACCAGACGACACATTTAACATTTGCCACGGCGCTGACATGTAGCCACACAGGACCACAAACTCACTGGTCATGGTCAAAGCGGATTGATCCGCTTGCAAAGCTCATGTGGTTTGCTTCAGTCAATCTGTTTAGCCTGTGCCCATAAGACATGAGAGATTGCTGTATACAGCGTTACGAAAAGCATTTCTCCCTTTCCAAAAATGTTATCTTTTCCATATTTTCACTCTTAAATGTTTCAGGTCATCAAAAACATTTTAACATTAGCCAAGGATGACCCGATGAAGTACAAAATGCTGTGGCCTGATTATTGCCTGTTGAATCAAGATATCACTTAAATAGAAACACTCTGACAAAGTGAAGTGGGCTAAAAGATCTCACAATCTAAAGAAACTCAAGAACAGCTGAGAGTCATTGAAATCTGTCACTTTGGAAAGGGTTACAAAGACATTTCTATGGCTTTGGGACTCCAGTGAGGCAATAAAACATTGAACAGTGGTGAACTTTCCCAGGAGCCGGCCTACCAAAAATACTCCCGGAGCTCATTGATGACTCATCTAAGAAGTTACAGAAAAGCCCCAAACCATCCAAACAAATGCAGGCCTCACTTGGCTCAGTTTCGGTCAGTGTTCATGATTCAACAACAAGAAAGAGAATGAACAAAAAACGGCATCCGTGGGAGAGTTCAAGATAAAAACTACTGACCAAGAAGAACACAAAGACTCATCAAACATTAAAACATGGGGAGTCCTGTTACATCTGGCAAAACAGCACCACATGGAAAAAGAACCTGATAATAACAGTTAAACATGGTGGTGGTAGTGTGATGATCTGGGGCAGCTGTGCTGCTTCAGGAGCTGGATGATTTGCCATAATAGACAAATTCTGAGGACTTTCTGGTGCAGTCCTCTGTTCTGCCATTGATTTCTGCCCCGAAGCTCAAGTACTCTTGGGTTCTGCAGCACAGCAATAATACAAAACACAAAAAAATCCACCTCTGAATGGTTGAAAAAGACAAACAAAATCAAAAACAAATGTTTTGCAGTTGGCTTTTCAAAATCCAGACTCAAATCAGAGTGAGATGCTTTGGCGTAACCTTAAACGTGTGGTTCATGTTTAAAAAAATGTCCAATGTGGTTGAATTCAAAGAATTCTGCAAAAGGAAAGAAGACCAAAATACCTACACAGCCCCATCAACGACTCACTGCTAGTTATTACAAATACTTGGCGGCAGTTCTTGCTGCCAAGGATGGAACAATTATTAATTGCTAAATGTATTAGTAATTAAAATAAATTGTGGACAAATGATTCAAATAGCAGGTCAACAGTTTTGGATGAATGTTTAAGATGATTGGTTGACCATAAATAAACTAAAAGTAGAAGCTATGCTGAAAGAAGTCTAGATCACTTTATTTGTCACATGCAAAGTTATGCATTACACGTTGGGTGTTACACACAAAGTTACTTCGAATGAACAAATGTGAGCATAATGCTGGTGAGTCTGCCTGAGCTTTAGATATGTTTTGGAGGCCAAACAGTTCAAAGGTTGACCAAAACAGTGTGTCTGAGCTCATATGCACCGCAACCTGACTCGCCATGCAGCTAGCACCTGGGACCTCAAGCTGTTGGAGCTTGACTGGATGTCTTGTTGGATCAAGGTTCTGAGTTGTTTGGCATGTCATAGTACATTGGATTAAAATGTTTAGGAACCACTGGTTTGACATCTGTAACCAGGGTCAGGTTGAGAGCAGTAACTAGATACGAGAATAACTGGGGAGACCTTTAGCCCAGCCCTAAAGGTCTCCTAAGTTATTTTTAAACTGAGCTAATGGAACGTCAAACAGGTCTATGCATCATTTCAGACAGAAAAAAACTGCTTCAGAGCAAAGATACTTTGTTGTTCTTCACTGTAAAACCAGCAAAAATAACACAGCAAGCAATAAATGTTTCCCTCTGCTACCAAACCAAAGGCAAAACCTCTCTGATGTTCATATTTTTTAAGTTACAGAAGGTACGGTGTAAAAATCTAATCATGTCCAATAACACCACACTAAAGTGACTATCAGACCAACGGGAGCCTAATAGTGCACACTTACAGTATTACTTATATATTCCTTGCCATTCATCGTTCACTTCTTTCACTCTCAGCTTCACTCGTTGAAGCCTGAAAATGTCCTCCACTGAAATAAGAAAATATTTAAAAAAAAACATTAATATTTTTGACCAGTAACTTAAGATGCACAAAAGATGAACTGCATATTTTATTCTCTTGTATCAGCTCCTGACACCTCTGCTCTCATATCCTCCTCTGTTCTTCTTCTTTTTTAATTCTGAAGACATTTTCAAGTCTTGTCCCTGTTCTTCTCAACAGGTTTTCAAATCTCATTTCCTATTTTCTCCGCTTTCACTCTTTAAATTCAGTCTATCACACTCACGTCTGTCCCCTTCTCATATATCATAGCTTGCTAGGTAGCAAGCCTGCTCACTGAGGTGAAATATCATAGGAAGAGAACAAAACCTTTAACTAACAAAATGTTGTAGATTCACATTTAATATAAAACATTTTGTCCACTAGACCCAGTTGCTAGCTAGGCTACTTGGTACAATACAGCTCCAAGCTAATTGCTCCTTCTTTAGCCTTCAGTTAGCTAGCTAGCGCTAAATGACACTTTAGTAAAACCTTCAATTAAAGGTTAATTCAGACTCCTTACTACTCTCAGAATTTTCAAATAATAAAATTTCACACTCTTAATTATACACATATGGCTTCCACTGCTTCTGACAATGAGTTGAATCCTGTGAAGTGTCTGTATAGCTCTCTGTCTGGGTGACGTTTGACCCGGGGGGCCTGTTAACACTCATGGCATTGGCATGCTTAGACTGGTGTGGATAATGGAGCAAAGGGACGACCTTTATGATGAATTAATAATTGATAGAGTAATTGCGTTGGCCTCTTACTGGGCCGAAGGAGTCGAAGGTTTTGCCTCGCGCCGCTCAAAGAGGGCCATTATTCTGCACTGTGTGGCCAGCAAAGGGCAAACAGCAGATCAAATATTCACCACGGAGAACACACACACAATTATCCCTGACTTAATGGGGCTGACTTCACAAAAAGTCTTTGCTAAATGCGGCCAACTGGAGCTGACCACAGTTATTGGCGGTCACCTTGGTGGAGTTGGTCAACATTGGCGCTAATACGGCCCGGCAGAAGACCCGGCGGTGGAAATGATGTTCATCAGGCTTTGTCAACAGAATAGCAGGATATGATTAAATATAAAAAAGGGTTGGTAGGGGTGAAGGGTGGATATTTGCACTGCAATTAGACTAGATAGCACTAACACACAATTGCTTGATGGGAGAAGATCTTACAGCGGGTGGTGCAATCCACATCCTGGTGTGTCACTCCTCTAGCTGTCCTCCCCTCTCTCTCGGTTCCTCTTTGACGTGGAGATAAATGTGCTCTGCCATCTCGTCTTAAATGCACCAAGGCCTGCATATCAATTTTTGACAGCGTGGCTTCAGCGTCCATTAAAGCGTAATTATGTTAAAGATCTTTTATCTATTATTTGGTGCTTAGCTGTGCACACAAATCGCAGCGAGGTCAAGCTCCAATTGAAGTCTGCCGTTTAGTGACTAGGAGTGGCTTGTAGGTTTTTGTAATTGGCCTTTTGAACACTAATGGTATGTCATGACTGATGAGCTGCTCAGTTTTGAGGCCCAACGTATGCCTTTTTTTCCCTGTCAAGGCCAGACATTAAAGAAAGCGGACAGGGAAAGAGGCTTGCTGACTGTGAGCACATTCCTGCACATTACTGACAAGTTGGTATTCTAGTGATAAAACAGCGTTCGCATCAATTTATTGTGAGCGCAGGACGTCGGTAGGGGCAGGGAGGAAGTCGGAAAGCTAAAGAAGGAGGTGGGTTCACAGGGTTCCTGCTAGAAGCAAGGGTGAGTTACCCTGCCTGACTTATGGAAAACACTGCATATTAACTGAGGTGAGCTCACTTGCTCACTCACACAAACTGAGCGAATACTGCATATATAATGAGTAATTCGTGTTTGTGTTCGCTGCGGTGCGCTCCCCCTTTGCTGGCCCCTCATACATTATTTGTTGCTTTATTGTTTTCCAGCTGTGAGTGAGAACTCCACTCTTCACCTCTCCAAACACCAGGACGGAGAGGAGTTTTGACTGTTTACAGCTAAGCGAGAGGTGACTTGACGCTTTTGTTGAAATAATTTACATATGCATATATTTATCCTTTCTGTGGTAAGATAGCCCCCCACCGCCACCCCCTCGATGCTTTCGCATTAACAAAACCTGGAACAATAGCTAAAAATGGATTGCTTTTAACAAAAGTGTAACCAAAGAGCCTCGCAGCAGAGACGCGTTCTTTGAAGTGCACTTCCTGCGGCTCAAAGCGCCGGAGTTGCAGCGCATCACCTCCCGAATGCTCTCGCAACAACATGACAACCAGTTTAAACGTGTTAGCTGAGAAAGACGAGTCCACCGTTTACAAAAAAAACCTCCCGAAATGAAAAGACTTTTAAAAAAAAATATATTGCACAGTCCACCCCTCCCCCCATCCCCTTCCCTGGGTGGGACTGCGGTTGAAAAGCATGCGGTGCGACGTGCACAGCAGGTGTTTCCAAACTCCTCTGAAACTCTGTTAAACAAACCATAACTGCTCGTCTCTCTCTTCTGCCTGCGTGGATGCAGGATCAAACAGGAGAATGCTGACACATAAAAAAACAGCAAAGCACGACGACGAGATCAAGTGGAATTTTTTCTGTGTCGGCTCGGTGTGAGTGTCCCGTGCTGGATGGTTGAAAGCGGCCCTGCCTAATTAGCTATTCCAGACCATCTCCGAGACAGTGCTCGGGGCAGGTGGGCTGCACGGAGCACGTCTGGTTTCCCGCTGTGATGAAAGGCGTCTGGTTGTCACGCAAATTTGATTGGATGCTGTTTAATTGCCGCGCTCTGGTTGGATGGCGCACTGGTTAATTGTAACCAAAGCTGGCCTGCAAGCTTGGTTTTGAGCGCATATATCAGAGTAAAAGCATGTGGACATGTAACATATGGCACGGGAGCAATAAATGAGATTTGTGCGGGTTGTGCTGGTGGGTTACGGCGTCGGGATGAGCATCCCCTGTTTATCCGGACATGGAGACTGTTTCATAGCCTGGTTGGCAGAGTGGCTTCAAATCGAGTCAAAAAGCTGAGAGGCACGAACAGTCAGAAAACAAAATCATAAAAACAGTGTGTGTGTGGGGGACGGGACGGGGCAGAGACAATTGACTAATCCGGTGCAAACCCAAGATCTGGGTCTTATTGACTTACTGTCAGTGTAATCCATATCATAACCATCTGCTCCAGTGCTGTGAAACACCAAGGGCATATAAGCTGTATGTCTCCTGTGAGGGTTTCTGCTGACAGTAGCCTGAAGGGCTCCATGGAGTCATTTGGAAGAGTACCTGTAAAGCCAACACTATATGAATCCTAATTCTACTATTGTGCCTTTCTGCTGCTCAACACTCATCTTTCCCAGGTTAACATGGGAACCGTAGCAGCCTGCAGATGAAAGTCTTTCGGAGGCAGATTTCCATCTCTCGGAATACTTTTATGAGCGACGGTACAGAATAATGCATAAAATCATCTTCTGAAAGCTTATCCTGTTGCCTGTGATAGTCACCCATGCATTATTTTTTATTATTTTAAATGGCAGCTGTCCATTTGGCTTCTCAGCCTCTGGATATTTCTGGTTACATCAACCTAGTTCGTAATAAACAGCTTGACCGAGCTGTAGCTCAGGCCAGCCTTTTGTGAGCCCTCAGTGCAACAACATATAATAACCTCTGCGGGCCAAAACACACTAGTTCATTTTATCTCAGTCACCTCCAGTAACCCTCCATCTATTCAGTGCTTTCCCAGAATCTGCACACTAACCAGCCTGCTGAACAACTCACTCTGGGGGCTTTAATGAAACCTGCTGAGGTCTCCCATTCCACTGTGACGCGACCTGGAATAATAACCGATGTAACGAATCTGTCCGTCTCTCTCTCTGGCCTCTCTGACAATATCTTAACTCTCACCTGATGCCTCCAGGAGCTTTCACTAGCTCCCAGCAGGAGCAGGTTTCCGTGTGACTGCTTGTGCACCACCGCTGGGTTGATTGGGGACAGCAGCGATAGGCAGGCAGCCCTAATCTAGTCTTTGTCACTAAATATCAAGCAGACCGCTGGTATAACAGAGCGTGACAATGCAGGATGAAGCGCTCTGGAGGGGTGTTCATTTCACGTCTATTCCTGTTCCCCTGTCTTACTCCGTCTGCCTCTGTCTCGTACCTCTCTGTTCTCTCTTGCTCCCGCTCGCTACCTCTTTCTTGTTACACTGTGTTATCCCGGCTCTGATCCTTGTTCTTAGTTTTAATATCTTTCTCTCCACCAGGTGAATCTCAGAAAATGAAACGCTGTGAGCAACTGAGGACTATGTGTGTGCCTGTGTGTGTGGACGGATGTGCCTCCCTGGGCCGCGGTCTGAACTGCCCGACTGATGAGTCAATACAGGCAGCGCAATCCGTAGCTTTTAGCAGAAAACCAATATGGTCCCTTATCGACTTGTCTAAAGATAAAACAACGCTATAATTTGGTGGCTTGAGCATCTGAAAAGCTGTAAATAGTTTTAGGTCCGGGGAGAGAGGGGGATGAAAAAGAATTAGGGTGTAAAAAGAGAAGGAAGACGTTTCAGGTTTTTTGGGTTTTTTTGCTGGCACTTTTAGGCCAAGGTTTCCTGATGATTTATAGACTCAGCAAGGCCTGGTTTTATTGTATTTAGAGCTACAGCGACATAAGGATGTCATTGACACTGTTATTTAGGGGTTTTTTGCTATTGAAGCAGATAGCTAATTCTATTCAAAGCCCAATAACAGAAAGGTGGCAGTCGCCTGGCCCCTGAATCAAGAGCAGGAAGCTCATCACCTTTAAAGTTGCGGGGTCCAGGGCTTAAGCCTCAGAGGGGAATTAATTTGTTTCTGTTAAGGGGGCCGGGGGGAAAGAGGAGCCCGCAGAGGTAAAGAGAGATGATCATCGAGCTGTCCAAAAACATATGGAGACGGACCCTGAGAGACGCGGAGAATGAAGATAAAGCTGTTTTCCAGCTGCCGTGAGGACTTATCGGGTTAGCTAGACCGACGTACAACACCTCTGGCAAGTGGTGAGAAGCACCCCCCCCCCTCTCACTCCATGCCTTATAAATAAAAGCTAAGAGGGATCCTCCTTGTTGTGAATCATTATACACAGGCTCAATCAGCAACCCAGCCCCCACCCTATCAATCTCCCCACCTCTCCATAAATGCCAGGAGCCAATAATTAATGATAGATTGGCGGTTAATGAACGCGGCGTAAAGGATGCTCGGCAATATTCTAGCATGTTGGAGGCTTTTGAGCTTTGACAGCTAAAGGCACATCAATTGCGCCCTGGAGACGAACGCCTGCGTAATGGCCCGACAGCCGTGACAGTTGTAGGTGAGGTTAGGGGAAGCTGGGGGGTGGGGCTGGAGGTAGCAGTCAGGCGCCCCTTGGTCACAAGTTGAGACGCACGGCAGAAGACGGCTCAGAGTGTCCTTGTGACAACGCAGACAACCATTTAACCTCCAACCCTCCTCAGGCACATCGCAGAGGGGCGGAGGGAGGCCTGGGTGGGACATCAGAGTCGCGCGCTCTCGACAAAATATTTAATTCCGACTTAAAAGGTTATTTCACAATAGCACCCGGTCCCCCTTGCCTCTTTTTCCTCCCCTCCCGTCTCCCTCCGTCTTCTTCCCCTCCACAGCATTCAATTTATTTCCTTCAGACGCATGCTTCACCGGGTACTGTAGTTGACTCCCTCTCTCACTACAACTGCCGGCTTATTAAGTTTCCATGGCAACTTGCCGCATCCACTCGTGTTTTATTCCAGCCTGTTGGGACCCCACAGGGTAAAGCTTTAAGCCGGAACACCAGGAAGTGATGGGTTTGGAGGGGGAAGAGCAACCCAAGGAGAGGGATTGTTGGAGAATTGCTCATCGCCCTCCGCTCCATTTAACCTGTTATGAAGCAGTGGAGCTGAAGCATCGCGTTTTTATGTCACTGTGTCTCCTTGCATCAGGCCAAATATTAAAATATATTGACAAAGCCACCAGAATTGAAAAGGCCCTGCAGGGGCCAAAGCCGTCTTGGTTTTACAGCAAAACAAATGTTAATCATCTTTCATTTTTGATAGCGCTGTGCAAGCAAGTGTTTTGCTGCATGGCTGAGGGCACGCAGTGAGCCTTCTGTACTGACTGAAATATCTCAGTAACTAGTGACAGTTGTGAAGTTTTGCACAGAGGATGAATCCTTGTCCTAAGCCTCACCTTAACCTTCTTCTCGTTGTACTTCTGGCAGAGCAGCATTTTCCAGATTTTCCAACTGAAATGAAACAAAACCCCAAAATGAATTGAGATGACACTGTGCAAACACATTCATGTTCCTTGAAAGAATGGTTCCGGCTGACTAACAACAATAAATAAATAATAAATACGTATATTTTTCCTTCTTCTTTGCAAACTATATTATAAATCATCAATTACAGGCACTATTAGCATCACTGTTTGATGAACACTTATTTAAAGGTTTAAAGATGCATGGCAACACATTCTGCTGACCCCAGAGTGCCACAGCACTAAAAATAGTTTTACAAAATATTTTTACAAACAACCGCTATGGATGATGGGCGGTATAAATGGTATACAGTAGAAATTATATGAATTTGGCCAACGGTAGAGACAAGAAAGTCCTGAGTTCAATTCCACCATCAGGCCGGGGTCTTTCTGTGTGGAGTTTGCATGTTGTTGTGTTTGCATGGGTTCCGTCCAAAGACATGCAGTTGGTGGGGAAAGGTTAATTGATTAATAGGTGTGAATATGAGAGCGAATGGTTGTCTGTGTCTCTATGTGTTAGCCCTGTGACAGACTGTACCCCGCCTCTCGCCCTATGACAGTTGGGATAGGCTCCAGCACCCCCCGCAACCCTGAAAAGGATAAGCAGAAGCGAACGGATGGACAGAGATTGTGACTATACCACTCTACCACGATAGCCCATATTGATGATATCGTCAAGCTGCGCCTGTTTTGGTCGAAAGCATTGCAGTGGCTGCAAGCATGGAGCTTACACATGGGGGAGGTGCTCATAAAGCAGACCAGTGCGACGTCGGTCATATGCACCTGGTTTGGGTTTAAGCAGTCGGATGTTAACCAGAAAAATATCATCTGCAAATTATGCGGGGCGACAGTAATAGCGAAGAGACGAAGCACGTTTTCAATATGAGGAAAACCAAAAACTCGCCCTCCACAAACGCCCAGTCAGTCAAGTGGAAAGAAAAAAGGTGGCCCTACACACCAGCAGACTGATCTTTTCCAAAGGCACATTTTGCACTTTATTGTAAAAAACTTAGAATTTAGTGTTTTACTGATATTTTACTTGTATTTACTTTATTCAAAACTTTTTTATTTGTTATTTAAGAATTTGGTGTTTCATTGTCTGGAAACAGATCTGTTACATCTTAAAAATGATTTGAAAAGCTTTGTAAGTTGAAAAATTAAAAAAACAACAACTTTTGCACAATAAATAATAATAATGGATTGGATTTATATAGCGCTTTTCAGGGCACCCAAAGCGCTTTACAATGCCACTATTCA
>NW_005187502.1:107095-112993 GCF_000239375.1 Pundamilia nyererei
TGTGTGTGTGTGTGTGTGTGTGTGTGTGTGTGTGTGTATACAGAAGAAAAGAATATATCGCAATATATATCGTTACTGCACATGCTTCAAATATAGATTTTAGGCCATATCACCCAGCCCTATGTGCACATAATGCTAAGAGACTACAGGTGCATGTAATCTTACCATTCGTTTGAGATCTGCTACTACAGATAATTACTTACAATTTGTAAGTTGTTATAAAAATCATAGGTATCGATACCAACTTTGTAATCGGTATCTGATCAATAAGTAAGTTTTCCTTTACTTTAATACACAAAGACACCATGAAGTTGGAGCTGATACAGAATTAAAACAACAACAATAAATAAGTGTTGTTCAAACACTAACAGTAAATATCTATTCATATGAGAAATTCAAACATTTTAAGATTTCAAATTAAGTGACTTTTTTATACAGATAAATTAGTTGTTGTGGCTTTCATGCATAATGCATAAAACCGACTTAAAAATGTATTAAAATAGTATTTTTGTTTTTAAATTTTGAATACAGTTATTGCTATAGCTGGTCACTGCATGTGGGTAATTGTTGCACCAAATAACATATCACGAGAAATCCTTTTAAAGAGATTAATAAGCAACAAATTCCATACAAAAAAGGATTAAAAAAGGATTATTAAGATGCTCATGAATTTTCATGAGCTGAGATTTCAAATGTTCACAGATTTGTTTTGAACACATATATTAATAATAAATATGCAGGCGAGCATGTTAGCATCCAATACTCCAATTAAGTACAGAGCATTTAAACTCCCTGCCTCACACAGTGTGGGTACAACACGTCCTGCTAAAACGCCTCGACCCGGTGAGGCACAAACGCCACAAGAGCTCTGAAGGTGTCCTGTGGTATCAGACACCAAGGTGCTAGCAGCAGCTCCTGGTGGCATCCTGAGAGTCATCTGAAGATTTTAAAAAGAAAAGTAAAGAGAAAAAAATTTATGTATTTCAGTGGGACAGAAAATTTAGGGATCATGACAATGGCAATGTAATACAGAACACCAGGGGGCAGAGTAAAATCCCAAATCCAGTCTTTAATCCAGGCATGGGTCATACAAAGAAAGGCTGCCTGCAAAACCAAACAATGTAGGCACAACGCAGGAAAAAAGGCAACAGGTCATGCATAAGATAGCCGTGAACACCAGGAAAAACAACAAGGAACACTGGGAGGCTTTGCTACAGAGCAAAAGACAATCGGGCACGTGGCAGGTGAAAGAAGAGAGGTGGACGTGGGAAATCTGATTGGTTAGCAAAGATATGAGCAAAGCTGATTGGGTGTCCAGTTTTTCCCGTTACTTAACATTAGCGCTGTTGGATGAAGTGAGACGATTTAAAAAATATATGAAGTCAGTGATGTTAGACAAGACGCCTGGGTGTAGAAAAAACTGGGTGTGTGAAGTTTGTTTCTGCCACTGAAAGAGACGTCGGACGTTATCTTGAATTCAGTAACGGCTCAATTTCAAGAAAATAACTAAAAAGGCAGAGTTAGCTCTTATGTGGAAACAGAAGACATCAGCTGCCCAGTAGTTCACAATGACCACACTGATGTGACCTGTACAAACGGGTGAAACACACTGGATATCTGCAGTTGATGCCCACACTGGATGCCAGCACACTTTCCTGTGTGCATGTCCACTTCATACCTTTTATGCAGCCATTCACAGCTGAAGAACCTGGATCTTTCTGACTGACTAACTCTCAGAAATTCTAAAAAGTCATTTAAAATTCACAATTTTTCTTCTTGACGTTTTGACTTATTTTGAGATACGTAATGCAAAACCTAACATTTTGATTTATTAACTTGAAATTTCGGGCAATGCGTGACCCTTTTTATTTTTTTTTCCGTGGTGGAAACGAGCTTCCATGAATGAGGTTTGTAGTAAAAGGCACTTGGAGTAGAAAAGCACTATATGAATACCATTCAATTATCCAAGAGGAGTAAAAAAGCTTCATTATAGATCCATGATAATTATTAGTCATATTGCAACCTAATTCTTCAGGGCTTCTGCCAGCTTTAGGCAGGCCCCTCAGTGCCCGTGACCTTATTATTACTACTGCTGAGCTAATACAGACTGCCATTGATTAGATCATACATTTTCATTTCATTACTTAATTATCAATTCAACTCCATGGGACCTTTTAAAAAGCAAATAGATGTAATCTAAAACACTATAAGTTAATAATGTCAATTTGATTTTACAATTCAGAATTTTATATGCATACTAAGCAGCCCTGTTAAGATTTGGATCAAAGAGATAATTAATTATTTCACGTGCCAAACGAGAAATTGTCTTATCTTTAAATTACTCTTCGAGGTATTACACCAGATTTAGAGTTTCAGCTCTAATTTACGTCGTTCTTTCAAGGCGTCTGTGCACAATTTATAGTCTTCATTAAGTGTCATTTCTATGAAAGACCACAGATTTCATTAATAGGCTCCGCACAATCAAGGCCCCTTTGAAAACGATTCCTCTTGTAATGTATGCTCAGGGCAGAGAGGGGGGGATCTTTACAAGACGTGAGCACGTTTTGAGTCGTTTCATAGACAGATTCCTATTAAATGCATTTTTGAGCACACTTTGAGCCACAGTCAGTGCCCTGTCAGTGGACTCAGTGTGAGGTCAAGTTCATTGGAAAATGGCTATAAAAGGCAATCGGATGAGGCCCCAAGTTTCCCCAGTTAAACGATATTGATGAGTCTCGCTCACAGCACAGTGTGACTTGATAACAACAGCAGCTAAGTGATTTTGTTTTGGATTGTGGACAGATGTAATGCCCATATATTGAGAGGATTTGGCTCGTTAGAGCCAGACTTATGAAAACATTTAATCTGCGTGCAGAAAGGATAATTAGAGACTATGAATACATCTCCCTCTAATTGTTTATCCCTCGGCCAGCATAAAACCATTAACACACACAACTCGGAGCCATCAATTTCTCTTCTCCATGACAGGGGTATTAAACATGACCTCGCCACTTTGGCACAGTTTTTGGACAGAAATGAGAAGGCTCTAATGCGTGGGAGGAGAAAGATGACAGAAAATATCAAACACTATTAAAACAGTAATTTTTCTTTTTTTTTTTTTTGCTGTGGATTTGGGTGCGAAAACAAAACCCAGCAGGGATCTGAGGGCTCTGATTTAAGAGCGAGAAGGCCGCTGGGGGCCAGATAGTAGATCATGAATGGTTCCACTGTGTCTCCACCGAGCTACAGAGCAGAACCCGCGTGCGTGCATATACACACCCTGGCACCGGCTCCGCACTCCACTGGTCCAATCTTTTCATTGCCTTGGTGTCACTATGGAAACCCCCCTTCACCCCAGCTACCCCTGCACAGTCACTCCCACAGCCGTCCTCTCCTCAGTAATCCTCAGGCTGTAAGGAAACGATGCTGAAGCATGACTGAAAGGAATGGATTGTCGGGGTGGCTGGCGTGTAAAAAACAAAACAAAAAACCTTTAAAGAACTCAGACAAGTGTGTCATGCCTCTAGTTATCGGTGCACACCTGGGCAAAGGTGTGCGTCTGTGTGTGAGGGTGGCAGACAGAGCACAATCAATACCCAGTGAGGGAAGAAACCAGTTCCACTTGGTGCTATTAAGGAGATGCGCTGGTGCGTTTGTGCATGACTGGCCTGCGTGCACCTTTTAAGAAAATTGCCTGTGATTAGTTTATCAGAGGCCACGGCGTAAATACCACATGCGACGCATTCACTGCCAACCACTGGGCTCAGACACAAAGGGATCATTCTGTTAGCGCAGTGATCTCATCGCTAAGCTATCTCTCTCACAGTTAGCGTCACGGCCTTGGTAGGACACTGGCCTTCAGAAATAGAGGACTCTCCTCCTCTTGTCAAGTCTTTATTTTTTCCTTCTCTATCGTTGTACTGCTCCGCTCAGGATTCAATATTTCCTTTGTTAAATTACCTGATAAGTGATCTCCTTTTCGCTCACTACCTCGTCTGTCCCAAACAGAGCCTTATATGGAGTTTCCACAACTGTTTTTGTTAGCTATGCCAAGGGGAGGTGCAGATGCACGATATGATATGTGACTGACAGAACAGGGGAGGGCAGGGTAAGGAGGAACAGGGAGTAACAAAACTCTGAGAGTGCAAGGGGGAGGAAAGGAAGTAAAAGATGGGACGGCGGGGAGAGTACGATAAAGGAGAGGGAGGGAAGGACGAAGAGGGACAGAGGATGATCATGGGGGGTTGAAAGACAGAGAGGGGAGGTAATAAGTCCCTCCTTCAATCTGGTGTTGTTGATCAGGGCTAGTAGCAGAGCACACATTCCATTAGGCAGTAAATATTGACTCAGCAGCGAACAACTAGTTTCTATTGCATAGCAAACAAAGCTATTGTGTGCCTGGCAGCCCTGAAAGGCCTCTGTTTGCACATCACGCATCACAGCTGATAAGTAGGCAGTCTCATTCACCGTGGGGATCTTACACGTCTTCCTTTTCCTCTGTGCTCTCTCTGCAATTCTCTATCTGTCTGCCACTCTTGGCCTCCAGCCACCAGGCCAATAACCTTGACTGTAATCCTCCTCCACATGGTGATTCCAAGTAGCCGGCTGAATTAATCACGGGCGTTCCCATCCCAAACAATGGGCTGAGACATGCTGTACAGCAATAACCGCTGGCCCGCTCATCGCCTGGCAGCTCATCAACATTTATGAAATGTACATTTAGGCCATGAGAGGCTAGGGCGAGACAAATGAGTGCAGCAATATTTACCTGGGTGACTGTACAGTGGGCTGGGCTGTTTGTCTGCAGATTACTTTGTGCTATTAAACGCTGACCTGTGAACCTGTGCAGCTCTCAGGATCTGTGGTGTAGGAGTGGACTCGAGCTTATCGCCTTCCTGGGACTGTAAATATGGGCCCGCACCCTCTTCCTGTCTGTTTCAACCAATACGCAACAATACGTTCCACTATTGCACCATGTGCGCTGACTGTGCATTGGGTTGTGCAACATTAGCTAACATCTTTTGTGTTTTGTCACAGGTGTGTGCAACACTGATGCGTGATGTGAACTGCAGCCGTAAAACAAGAGCGCAGTATTAGTACATATGGGATGGTTCAACAGGAAGAGGTGTGACTATGGGTTTTAAAGCAGGCCTGTTATACCTACTATACTTATTTAAAATAATCCTCATTTACCTCCTGCTTGGCCTTGGTGCAGGCCCAGAGTTCATCCAGTGTCTGAGTGGGTACTCCGGCTTCCTCCCACAGTCCAAAGACATGTAGTTTGTGGGTTAATTAATTAATGTAACTTGCCCATAGGTGTGAATGTGAGAGCGAATAGTTGTCTGTGTCTCTATGTGTTAGCCCTGCGACAGACTGGCAACCTGTCCAGGCTGTACCCCGCCTCTCGCTCTATGACAGCTGGGATAGGCTCCAGCGCCCCTGAAAAGGATAAAGCGGATAGATGGATGGATACCTGAATAGCTCTAGCTTGCTAAGAATCAAACCAAATTATCCTGCTTTTTTCTGGAATGTGCTAACTCAGCAGTGATGTCATTTTCAAGTTTCAACATACTGATTTCCAAGATATCTGGAAGGCGTTACAAACACAGCAGACAGGGTCGTGGAGCACAGTGTGCCTGCATGAAAGGAGTTTGCACAGACACGTCCACTTTCTGATGAACAGAAGCAACGTGCCAAATATACAGAAGAGAAGCAAGCCAAACTATCGATAAATACCAATATTACTGATATTAGTGATATCTAAAGGGAAGTAGGAAGTAGTTGCTTGGCTGACCTTCAAAAACTGAAGGACATGACCATGGCTACATGGGCAATATAGCCATGCTCAAATGTAGAAGTGCTGCATGCTATGTCCTATACAACATTATATATATATAT
>NW_005187502.1:113087-188826 GCF_000239375.1 Pundamilia nyererei
ATATATATATGTATATATATATATGACAGTAGAAAGCCTCATACTAAGCATTTTCACATGTTACACTTTGGGGAGTGCTATGTGTGTGATCCTCAAACTGAGGCCCTCTAATAGAGGTCTGGGACAGTGAGGGGTTCTGTGGAGTATCTTAGCTGTTCCTCGGACTGCGCTCTTATCAACAGAGACCTCTGATGTTGTTCCAGGAACCTGCTGGAGGCACTCTTCCAGTTTTGAGGTTACAGCTAATTCTCTAATTAACCACTGAGACCACTTTGAACCTTACCTTTAACACACACACACACACACACACACACACACATATAAACCTGCCAAGGTTTGCAAACTAAAATTCCTGTGTGGTACAGTGTGTACAACAACACTGAGTACAGCTGTTGAAACCTGTCCCATTGTGTAACACGGCCCCACGTACCTGTAAACATGACTCAGCAGACTTGAATACTTGAACATCAGCACTGTAATTCTATGGTGCAACATGAAAAACCACACCTGCAGTCACTTGTTATTTTCCAAGCGCCGGAAAACACAGACACAGCTATGTGCATCCACCCACGAGCCAGCCAGCTCTCCCACTCCCCCTTCCAGGCTGACTGTTCGTCTGCCAGAGCGACACCTACTTTAAAGAACCGCACCAAGTCCTGTGCGGTAGGCAGGTTTAGGTGGTGCATTATAATTACACTGCTTTTGTCGCCGTGTGACGCTTCAACAGATGTTCAGAGAGGAAGTGCCCAGGAAGGCGCAGTGCTGTTTATCACAATCTGCCGTGAGTCCTGTAATATCAACTAGAGATTGAAGACTTTAATGCTGCGCTGCCACACTGAAGAAAAACAGCAGTAAAAATGAAAGCCGACCCATCAAAGCACAATATGTCCCCCCCCGCACCCCATTCCCTTCTCCCCCATCTCCCCCATCTCCGTCTCGTGTCGTCCTCTCGCTGCTCTTTCAGTCCCATAGTACCAGCAGCAACAGTGTCTGGGCCCAGCAGTCTGCGAGTGGACGGTCTCTCTCAGATAAGCTGGATTCACCGTTACCTTTCTATTGTCTGGGTGGCATTTGGAAATACGCTGGACAGCAGACCTTCTAAATCAAATATTTGATTCATAAACAGCAGGGCCCCTGAGTCGAGCATGGCCAAGGTGCGTGTAATTCTGCCAGAGGACTCTGGGACCTTTGGCGCTTGCGAGCCAAAGGCGAGGAGGGGGGTGGGTAACACTCACGAACTGCCTCAGCTCTTCCTGTCTCGCCGAGACTCAAATGGTAGGATTTAGTTTGTAAAAAAAGAGAAAGCAAAAGCACAGGAGATCATGTGAATAATGTTTCTGTCAGCTTCTCAGCCACTACCCCCCACCCCCTCCTCAAACCCCCCTTCTGTCGATCCTTCACCCTCCCCACGGTTCATCTTCACGTCCCCCTGGGAGGAATCTGCTCCGATTTACTGCAACATGCAGCATGCTCGACATACACAAACCACGCTTACACACCACCGTGCAGCGTAGACACACACACATCAGATCACCATCACGCTTTGTGAAAAGCGAAATAGAAGAAATTTTGCTAGGGTGGATTTCAAAGTGAGCATTGATTGAATTCTCCAGTGTTTCCCTCTGTGATATAGTATGTCCTAATGTAGCTGCATTTGGAACAAAAATGGATGGTCTTGCATGGAAAAGATTGTTTCAAAGGCCACTACTGCTATTTTGCCTGAATATCAATGCGACTCTCAGATTTTGATCGCATACAGCACGATTGTATGGGGTTTGATATCAGAGAACAAAGGTTATAGCCCAAGGCGAGGTTTCATACTAGCCTTTATTCCCCCGGTGCAGCAAAAGGGACATCTACAACATATGCTACTATTGCAGCTCGGATTTTGCACAAAACTGAAAGTTTTTCCTTTTTTTTGTTTTAACTGTTCTAATCTGTATGGAAAAATATTAATAAGTTAAACTGAAATCAATTGGGAATTAAACCTTATAAACAGAGGTGGGCACATCGATCCAAATATAGTAAAGCTGTGGTCCCTCGTTTATTGCGGGAGTTACGTTCTAAAAATAACCCGCGATAGGTGAAATCCGCAAAGTAGCAACTTTGTTTTTTTACAGTTATTATAGATGTTGTGAGGCTGTAAAACACTACACACTTTATACACTTTTCTCACACAGGCATGGACATTTTCACACTTTTCTCTCGTGTTTAAACACTCTCAAAGTTCAAACCTTCGTAGAAAAATAAGTCCAGTATTATAGAAGGAAACCAAAGATTAAACCCTGTTTTCAGGTCCAGAACATGGGAATAGAGCAGCTGCCAGAAAACTCAACATTAATGAATCGATGGTACGACGTGGAGGAAGCAAGAAGAATGAGTTGAGTAAAGTTTGACTTATCTGACTGTTTTGTTTCACTTAACGCGCCTTATAATCCGGAAAATACGGTAACTTCTACCTTCCTTTAGCATGTCCAGAAGTCCAACTATTTGTATGATGGTTAGCATCTTCCTCTGCCTTTTGGATGCTCCTGAAGGTGCCCTCGACGGTGCAAAACGTTTGGTCGACGTTGTGTTTGTTGGGGAGAAAACTTACAAACATACACTGCCAGCGATTGAAGATTAATGTAAATTTGACAAGCTGAAGCATTCTGTACTGAGCAGGAGACACAGCATGGAGGAGATTGATTGACGATGGTCTACAGCCAATCAGGACGCAGAACACAAAGAAAGCACGTAAAATTGCACAAAAAATCAGCGAAACAGCGAGGCCGCAAAAGGTGAACCGCGTCATAGTGAGGGACCACTGTACTGGTATCTGACTGATATGAGTGTGATGGCATCAATACTTTGATTCCATCCTCTAAGTTCAACGTAGCCCACTGAACAGCATGTGCTGGAAGGTTTGAGGGCTTTTTTGTGCACGTTAACTCATAATCACGCACAGTCAAAATCACAATGATTTAGTGGCCATCATGTGACTCATCTTTATACGCTTATTGGTATTGGATCGATACCAAAATTTGCAGGATCGCACAGCACTGCTCAACTAATTCAAACGAAAAACTCTAATCATTCAATTTTATTCATTTTTATTTAGCTCTACGCCTCCGTGTTACATTTAGAGCCTAATAAACCTCACATGAGCGTGAGAAAGAACAGAGTCGAATCCCTGCTGTAAAACTAACAAGATTGTCATAAAAAGAGTTATAAAACTCTACAAGCAGCATTTGCATAAACTTTAATATTATGCATTCAAAGTAGCCTCAATAAATGAGAGTCAACATGACTCAGTCACAGCAGCAGCACTGTGTGTGTGTGTTGACTAAACACAGGAGCAGCTGAGTGTTGCTTCACAGTCAGTTTCTGAGGTTAAACTTCAGGTACTACACGTGATGGAGTATATTGTACGTTTGATTAGTTATCCTTACTCCTACCTCTTAAATGAATGGTAAATGGGTTACATTTATATGTTTGCCCAATCAGCCACTTAAGTGCTGTAAACTACATGGCACAATCACCCATTTAAACAACACACTGATTCTGTGTCGCACAGACGCAGTCTCACACTGATTAAATATCGGGGGACGTTTCCTGTGGTTCGGTATCTCGCCCGAGGAAACCGGTTGGTCAACAATCCATTCGAGTTCCCGAGCCACAGGAGCACTTGGCATAACAGCTTGCTTGTTAACCGTGAGACCCCCACTGTTTAGTGCTTGTAGCAATGTAGGCGGCAATATCAAAAGTAAAAACTACTTGTGTGTTCTTCAAAAGAACGGTGAATTTATTTGGGGATTAATAGCAAACTCTAATGACTACAGTACAAGCTAAAAAGGCTCTGTTACAAAAGTGTTTAACACAGTTGTGCTTATAGTCTAGTCCTGGATTAGCGGAGTAGTCCAAAGCGTTTACCTGGCTTATAACAAACCATTCAAACTATTTTAAGGCTTTGACGCGACAGAGTTGAAGAATCTGTTTGATGGAGGAGAAAAGTTGGTGAAAGAAAATTCTCTGTGAATATTTTAGTCATTAGCTAAGTTACAGCCTTAGGTGCTGAGACATGAAGCCAGTGATTAAGTGCCAAAAACATCAAACCCTCTAAGAGCCACGTGAGGCCATGTTAACACTTGTGCAGGGCGATATTTTAAGAATAACTTAGCACTTTTTTATTTTAAATTTATGTTTAAATTAGGTGTCCTGCCAGACTTTACCTCAATTTAATCCATGTTCCTAAACTGCACCTTTCCACCTGCGGTAGGTATCTGACAAATAATATAACCTACTTTGAGCTGAAACCTATGCAAGAAGGCTACGATTTAGCTTTAGCAAGTGAAACTCAGGTGCTTTATTAGTCTTTTACTCGCTGATAACTTGATAAATGTGATCAGCTCTGTCTCAAGAAAGCTAAAATTTAAAGTAACTTAGATATTTTAAAATGTGGTGTTTTTTTTTAAATAAACCCGTTTGTGATTTCCATCTTTTATTTACAGAGTGTGACTGAACTGGCTAGTGCTATAATGTGTATTTAAAACCAGCAGATATAGCTTTTAAGCTAAGTTATGATTCTGACTACACTTGCATGTTTGTTTGTTATTTTTATTTGATATTAAAGGGGATTTTAAGGATATACAAATATTGGGGGATGGCGCACTAAAATCATGGCTTTCCTTTATTCACTCTTTAATAAATCAAGTCAAATCAGGTCAAATAAAATGAGTGACAGGATAAGTTTATGTAGCTGCCAGAAAACTAAAGACAGAGGCCATTATCGAGATACTGCATGGTTAGAAGAAAAGGTCATAAAAGCCAGGTGTGGAATCAAATCATCTGAGAAGACGTGAGAGGATTTAAGTGTCTGTTAAAGGAAAATACCAGCAATGACTGCTGCTTCTTGCCTCATTCACTTCACCACATTTCTTCCTTTTTATTACCCCATCACATGGATGAATGCTAGAGTTTGGGGCACGATCTGCAGACGGACATATTATAGCAAGTGTAATTTCCTGAAGTGACTGCTGATTTCTGTTGGTGTGAAACTCTGAGTTTTCCTCTCCCTGCCTGGAACTTAAATTGGGATTTGATTGGATTTAATTATCGTTTTTTAATGTTAATTTCAAGCAAAAAGATGCCAAAAAATCCAACTATGTTTTGTAAGGTGAACTCCACCTCTGGAGCGTGCAAGGGAATCATACTGTAGTTCAAATAAATAAATAAATATTCACTAACCTAGATAGGGACTACAAAAATGAAGAACCTGATTGGACGCTCCAAGGACTCATGAGGACAGTGAGACATGAACAACCTTTAACTTCCTGTTTGGAGTCATACATGCTATAAATGATGTAAGTACGTAACCATGTACTTCCCTTTATGTCTGTTATGCGACTTGCTTTAAATCGTTGCTGTGAGGCACAGCTACACCGATCCTCCTTGTGTCATCATTACGGACAGCCAAGAGTGTCTACACCACAGGCTGCCGTGACATTTACAACTACAGTATGTCACTGTGGCTGTAAAATGATAATTTAACATCTATCACAAATTTTAAGCTCAACATGTGCTGTATATATATGTGTCATCACCTTTATTAGTTTAATTAATTTCAACATAAACCCTGACATATGAAGATACATTATAAGTTATCACCATCTCCTCCAGAAGCTACAAAAAAACATCTTACATTTTGTTTTATACATTAAAGTATGCAGGGGAAAAGAACCAGAGACGTGACCTTTAGTCTACATGCACTGAGCGCTTCTTCTTCACTCCCCTTTTTTCACTCACCGTGTGTTTATACAGCGCTCTGCATTTAATTATTAGTTATGATTCATCTCTGGCTCTCTTTCACAGGGTGTCTTTGTCCTGTCGTCCTCCTCTAACCCACATGGCAGATGGCTGCCCCTCAGCCTGGCTCTACAGGAGGTTTCCTGCTGTTACAGGGAGTTTTTCCTTCCCACTCTTGCCAAAGTGCTTGCTTACAGGGGGACATGTATCCGTTGGGATTTTCTCAGTATTGTCGTAGGGTCTTTGCTTTGCACCTTGAGGCAACTGTTGTTGTTATTTGAATGAATATGTCACGTTCCAATTTAATAATATTGTTTATTTTCAATCTAAATGAATAGAAGAGTTCACTGCCTGCTAACAAACACATATCGAGCTGCACGCCTGACTTTAAAGCCTTTACACACCGGATCTGTAAAAATATTTAAAAATGTGCTTCTTTTTTTGGGTCAAGCTCGATCGTTCCAATTTTGCACATGTGAAAAAACAGATCTGACCAATCAGACAGCTGTATTTGATAACAACTGGCCTATAGCATTATTTTTGTGCCTCTATTCTGAGCACACATAGAAATGTTGCCTTTTTCGGTTAGTATGTTTAATTATTTTATTTTAAAATATGTAATTTTTTAAGACCATTATTGGTTTTAATCTACAGGGTGGGCCTTGTAAATAACTCATGAAAGAATAAAGTTACGTTGAAACCAAGCACATCATTGTTTTTCTTGTGACATTACCAATAAGTTTGATGTGTCACATGGCCATCTTCCTATTGAAAAAACAAAAGCTGTATCCAAGATGGCCGACTTCTAAATGGCCACCATGGTCACCACCCATCTTGAGGAGTTTGCCCCCTCACATATACTAATGTGCCACAAACAGGACTTTAATATCACCAACTGTTCCCATGTTATTACGGTGTATCCATAGAAATGGCCCACCCTGTAGTTTAAATTAAACCACTCTCCTGGATTTAGCTACATTTTGGACGATGTTTCCAGTAGCTAGCGAGCTGAATTGAGACCAAAACAGCCAATCAGAATTTTTGCATCCAAGTCTGTGACTGGTTGGTTTTGTGGCACATTTTTATCGGTGTACAGAAAGAGTTGAGCGTGCAGAGAGCAGGGATGTTGAGAGTGGGAGCGACACACTGAGAGCAGATCCGCAGATGTCTGTCAGCACACAGAGCAAATATCAACAACTGAGCGAGAGGGATAATAGCAAACACTGAAATACATTTCTTGCACGCAGCAATAAATTTTTGTTCGCTCAGATGAAGCTTTTCTTCGCTCAAAATAATTTTCTCTTCAAAAGGCAACATTTGTACTTGCAAAAATTATTTGCTTGTGCTCAAAAATAACACCATGCTGGCCTCCTAGTTTAAAACGTACACTGAGCAAGTGCTAAAACCAGCAAAATGCCAACAAATCCATGCAAACATACACAACTTAGACAATGTGTCAGCATATGACTGTTGCCAGAAATATAATAGTACGGATGTAGAGCTATACTAAAGAGGTAAAACTACTTAATGCTTCATGTCTGGTCACGTGAACTTCCATCAGAGACAACCCCCAGATACTATTAATGCAATTAATTTTAGCTACTTCTATTTCATATCTCCCAATAGTCCCTTTTATACAAGTGTTTTAGCAAGCTATGCAACTGATGCACTATTGCACAGAAAAGCAGTGAGGCAATGTATTCAAGCGCTACATACACTGTAGCATCTTCGTCTTTAGTGTGCCGGCTTTGGTCAGCAGTTCGTGCACTGGACGAAGGTAAAACCAACTCTTTGTGTTAAGCGGCGCAGTGCGGGAAAAGAGGAAACGATTACTATTCAAAGCCTTTAAATGAATTTAAAAAACAGTGACTTTAGTGCATTTGCAATTCAATCACCGTGTCTCGGATTAATGCAGAAAATGCCATTTGCATTCCTACTTCGAGCCGAGCTGTGCGCACCGATGCACACAAGGATCACAATGGCGGCTAATTTATGTGGTAGTTTTTGCTGCATTATCATTCGTGATCACCTGTAAAGCTGCTTAATGCGCACGATCTTTCAGACAAACCTGGCAGAGCAACGTATGCGGCGTGCGTCTTGGATTGTTCCTTAAAAAACAGCGAAAACACTGTATGGAACAGCGGGGTGCGTGGTTTGATGCTGTTCATATCCCTCCCTGCTGTTCAGCACTTTCCTCTGAGGCTTTAGTGTGTTTTCATGATGCAACATGCTTGGCAGCTGGCAGAGTTGCAGAGCCTTGTCAGCTCCGAGTAAAAGACCCGGCATAAGCCCTAATGTTTTGTGACTGGAATTTTGATCATTTTAAAATCTTTTTTTTTCCACACTTGTTTTCTCTGCTCTCCCTCGCTTTCCTCTCCAGTTCTCTCTGCTTCAGACTCTCTCTGCAAGTCGCAGAATAATGAGTTCCTCATCCTGCCGCCGTGTACCGTGCTCACTGTTGCAACCCAGAGCTTCTTTGATATGGATTCTGCTTAAATCAGCCATCCCAGTTATTGTTGGGCTTCTTTGAAAGGTCACACTCTCATTAAAACCAATCACCGATGGCCGTTTTCACATCACCTTTGCCCTTTTGAAAGGCTGCTGAGAGATGATTTCTGCCTGTGGAACAGATTATCCTTTTCAAATAAAAATCTGAACACAGAAATGGAAGATCCCGGGAGATCAAAGACACTGAGGTGGATGATCCATATCTCACACCGATTTCATTCCTGAAATTCAATTAGCTGGCAGCGCTGTCACAAACGAAACGCGATGCTACCATATGAAATGGATTTCATTAAATGGAAACAAGCAAATCTGCGATTGCAGAAGATGTGATATTTGGGCCCGGAGCCACATCGTACAAATGACCACGTGTCTTTAAACCTCTGTGTTCTACTGCCATAGTAACAGGGATTAAATTAGCACTGCAGTGAAATGAAGGTATGAAGTCTGGTATGCAGGCTACAATATCCTGTTTACCCACTGGTACCAGCTCTGCTTTCACATGCATCTGGAGAAAAGAGAAAAGCTCCGCCCCAACTTCTCTGGCAATGTGACACTTTGTGCTTCGTCTGATAACGTGCATAAGAATAATATCTGGAATCTAAAGAGTCCGCACATTCTCATCCACGAAATCAAAATGCGATAGGAAAACTAAGAAATGGATTACAAAGAGTACAGAGTGACTGAATAAAAGAAGCATATAAATTAACATCTATTGCACTGTTGCGTGGAGTTAGAGGTTACATTAGCCACAGACTCTTGTGTGAAGTTTTAGTAGTTAAAAGGCTGCAGGGAGGCTGTGTTGGCAGGCACTGAAATACAATCTAGGAGTTATAGTTTGAGACATTTACAGGCCCAGATGCCGAGCATTGCAGGGTCTGCAATATGAAGAAATCTACAGCTCTCGAAACGTTAGAGTAGCAACAGTTTTATCTCATTGTTTTGTAGTAGTAGCTGCCTGGCGAGCTCCCTGTAAAGGAAATTTGGTATAAGTTTGGTATAAGTCAAAGATGGGGGTGTTTTAACTGTGAGGTAGATGCTGAACTCTTCAGCATTCATTTGTACTGAAAGACTCGCCAAAGCTTGATTTAGACTCCTGCTGGGAATCTTAACCGCTGCCAGCATTTATGCTTGAATGTGGTGCACAAAGCGTTAATTACCGCATGGTCTTGTCCCAGTGTTTCACATGCAGTACCAGCCAATGGAAACAAATAAAATGCTGGAATTTTTCTCCCTCCTAAATCCCCACTTATTGTTGTGGTCAGTTTTTTCCTGGTGCAATAGCTTCTTTGCACATTCCCTCATGTCCACTCTTATGGTTTTAGCAATCTCGCCCCAGGAATTCACTGACAATTGTGCATCCTGATATTGAGTCAATCATTGTTCTCTACACATTTTAAAACTGCAATGAAATGCACAGGAGGAATCGATGTTGCTAAACAGGCCAGTCACAGTAGTTTTGGGCTTTTTCAGCCTGATGTTTAGTTACATTTCAAGTGTGTGTCAGGTTGTGAAGTTAGGTTTAGAGGGGTCTCAAAAACCAAATAGACATGCGGACATCTCACGCTCGCTGACTGTTGATGAAATTTATGTCACTCAGACCTGTGGACGTGGAAAGTATAATTCTGGTTTAAGCAGTTGGCTGTTCATTAAATTTAAGTTTTTAAGTTCATTTTGTTTCTGCTTTTTGCCAAAATTAGCATTAACGTGACATACTTTGCTAACCACAGCCATTTGCTACCCTGTCACAAAGCTGTCTGCCAATTGGCACAACTAATCGTTTAGCCTTTATTCTCTTTCTTGGGTATAACTGTCGATGAAAATGTGACCAACAAAACTAACGTCTGAGATCTTTGTTTCCTGTTCAAACTTATCAAATCATTAGGTTAAACTACTCATCTAGTTTTTAAGATCTGAATCCCGTGGTTATGTCATCAGAAATGATTTGCTCCTAACAAAGTCTCATGTGAGCTTGCTGTTACCACTGCAACCTGATTGGATGCAAAGTTTGACACATGCAGCAACAGTAACTAAGAGCAGCAGAGCTTACAATGTGCCAATTACGTGCTATCTAATCAGAAGAGGCATAAATTTCCAAATGCATCTGATGCTGGTGAGTTGCCAGATGGCTGAGCTGTCCCACCTTTTAAGCTGATAACAGTGTGACTTTTGTATGGGTGCGTGGAGAGAGAAATACTCCCACGCACTGCTCGATCTCTGGGTTTATCTTGAGATGAAGGCCAGACAGTCCGTGGTTCATCAGTGACTTAGTGACCATAAAAACATGTAAAAAAAAAAATAAAGAAATGAGTAATATAAGCTTATCCTGCATATGATAGCAGGGGCTGATAAAGTGTGAGTCCTCAGGGTGGACAGGAAGGCAGGTAGAGACTGGGAATGAGACGACAAACTAATTATGAAATCAAGATGTATCTCTCTGCCACAGAAGTAGAAACACAGGAGGAAGCCAAGAGCTCAGGATGGAGAGATTTGATTAAAAAAATGGAGGCTCTGGCTAACAGACAGCAGTGTTTACAGTCACTGCTTGAACTCACTGAACTTTGTGCAGATTCTATAGCGGATAAACATAAACCCAGAGCTGAACTTAAAGGGAATAACCATCATTTTCACGTTAACTGTCATCATCACGATGACAACTGTAACAGCTCACGTTTGAATTATTTATGTGCAATATATTCAGGTGGCACAGCAAATTATACACCAGCTCGCCTCCTTAACAGCGAACAGGAAAAATATTTGCAGCAGTTCTGCCAGTGATGAATGATGCCGTTCCGTCGAGTTTCCAAAATAAAGGAGTGAAACAACATGGGCGTGTGAGGAACTCTGTGTGAATGAATTGTTTTGGCTGTGATCCAGAGAGTTCCTCCAGCAGAGCCAGTTAAAACACAGATAGCGGCGCGGCTCATTGTTATGTAGGGATCCGCCCAGAGCTGGGATTTGCGCGTGGAGTACAAAAGCAGGGAAATGGAATCTCAACACAAACTGAAAACGGGATGGGATGATGTGACAGTGGGGTTGTGCAGGGTTGAGGAGATGCCCTTGGGGAGAGGTGGAGAAACTCAACAAAGGTCTTCACAAGCTCAGACAAGTGCAGGAAACTGCGCTGAAGGCTTAAACAAAAAAACTGCTGCTGTAACCTACCGTGATGCCGTAAAAATACCCCGTGGCTGCGAAGATGAGAAGGAATGTGTAGGAGCATGCAGCAAGGTGCTGCAAAATAAAAGTTTGCAACTCAACTTGCAGAGTTGCTTTGCTTTAAAGTAAGTGCTAGATGAGAAAATGACATGTAGTGGATCACTAGCTTAGTTGTTTCCAGTCGTTCTGGTTCATTCATCGTTTTAAATCCTCTAAAACTCATGTGTCAAGTCGATAATACGAGTGCTGCAAAATGCCTACGCCAGCATCCAGGATGCTTATGCATTTCACATGCTGACAAAGCGAGGCTTTATCTCTTTGCTTCATCGAGGTGTAAATGCACTGTAGAACACATGCCGTCTCCGTAAAAGATCCATTCAGCAATGGAGCCCCCTGTCCCGTGTCTAGCCGTTTCACAGTGAGCCCTCCAGAGATAAGCCTGTCCTTCATGCACTGTGTCTAAGCGGAGAGCCCAGATTACACGGCCATGCAGGATTCCCTACTGGTAGCCTGCTCTTCTACCACATCCCCTGGACATAAACAAGGAGGATGCTGCAGGGAGTGAACAGGCTTCTGCTGCGCTCTGCGTCTTTGTAATCTTGTATGGGCCGTGCATCTTTGTAATCCCATACACTGCAACAGCAGATAGAATAGCCCCGGTGCTGCGATGGATCCGTGAATACGGAGTCTGAGGAGCGTGTAAGCAAACAAGAGGAGGTACTTTATGAAGAGCTTAAATCTCTGTTATCAGTTTATAGAACTGCCTGCAAAGCAAAACCACACTGTTATCTTCAATCTAGCAATTTATAAAACCAAAGTAAGCAAATGTGAACAAACTGACAGAGATTTGCTCTCATGAACTGAGGCTGAAAAGCCAAAAAATGCATAAACCTGAGCAAAGTTTGTCGTATCAGAAGAAGGAAGACATCAGCAGGAATGTGCCCCACTACATCAGAATATGTAGTGTTGCATTTAACTGGTTTGTTTCCAGTATATTTGGACTACATGTAAATGTCATGTGTAAAGTTGCCTGATCTGGAATATTGAGAGTCGATCAGTCACGTTTGAGCAGCCGGTTGTTGTAAGCAGGTAAAAACTCTGAATATGAAAACTGGATTAGCAACGATTATTAGCCAATGTAAGTTGAGCTTGTTATTAGCCTTTTAAAAATCTAAGCTCATTCGTAAACAATGACCGGCAGACATTAAAATGAAAATCTTTTCTTTTGATTAGTTTTTTGTAAACAAAAGCTGAAATCCAGGCTTGAATTGAAGTTAATTATTTTTCAGTGTAGTTTACAATCGGTGAAAACAATGGTCTGAGGCGCTGCACCGGCTTGTGACAAGAACGCTTATCTACAAATAAACTTTTCTTTAGTCGTGGGAAAATGTCAGCAACCAGTACAGGATGCAGCAAAGCACAAGCTTGGGAAGGGAAGTCTTCTTCTATCTCATGGATGGTTGCAGAGTCCTTCTTGTTTTTTTGCTTTTATAGATATAACGAGCTGAAGCAGGTTTATTTAGACTAAAAGAGTGTCTGTGCTGGTTAAACAAAATACACTACATTGCCAAAGGTTTCACTCGTCTGCCTTTACACACATGAACTTCAGTGACCTCCCATTATTAATCTATAGGGTTTAATATGATGCTGATCCACCCTTTGCAGCCATAACAGCTTCAGCTTTTCTGGGTAGGCTTCCCACAAATTTTAGGAGTGTTTATTGTAATTTTTTGACCTTTCTTACACAAGTGCATCAGGTTGGATGATGTTGGATGAGAAGGGCCTGGCTCGCAGTGTCCTCTCTAATTCATCCCAAAGGTGTTATGTCAGGTTGAGGTCAGGACTGTCAAGTTCTTCCACACCAGACTCGCTCATCCATGTCTTTATGGAGCTTGCTTTGTGCACTGGTGTGCAGTCAAGTTGGAACATGAAGGGCCCATCCCCAAACTGTTCCTGCAAAATTGGGACCATGAAATTGTCCAAAATTTCTTGGTATGCTGAAGCATTAGGAGCTCCTTTCACTGGAACTAAGGGGCCGGGCCAAAGTCCTGAAAAACAACCCCACACCATAATCCCTTCCACCCCCAACAAACTTTACACTTGGCACAGTGCAGTCCGACAAGGACCGTTCTCATGGCAACCTCCAAACCCAGACTCATCCGTCAGATTGCCAGGTCAGTCTCAGTCTCCACTGCTCTAGAGACCCAGAGCACTGTTCCTGAGCTAAGGCCACATGAAGCTTGGAGGTCTGTAGCGACTGACTGCAGAAAAGTTGAGAGCTTCTGCACACTATGTGCTTCAGCTGACCCCACTGTTGATTTATGTGGCCTACCACTTCATAGCTGAGTTGCTGTCATTCCCCAATCACTTCCACTTTTGTGGTAAATGGTAAATGGCCTGTATTTGTATAGCGCTTTACTAGTCCCTAAGGACCCCAAAGCACTTTACACAACCAGTCAACCGATGATGCGGATCATCATCGGTTGCACAGGTAGCATCCTATCATAGTACTAAGCAGGAATTCACTGAGCTCCTGTGAGCCATGCATTCTTTCCCAAATGTTTGCAGAAGCAGTCTGCATGCATAGATGCTTGTGCCAATGGAAGTGATTGGAATACCTGAATTCAGTGATTTTGATGTGTAAGTGAATATTTTTTGCAATATCTGTGTAGTGAAAAACCAGCAAGGCAACAACCAGGAGTCATAAAGAAGGGCAGGTGGGAGTGGCTTATCTGAAATGACAAAAAAGAAATTGGGTCTTTGCATTGAACATTGATCCAGATAGGGCTTGTTGCCAAATGTAGAGTGCTGATGAAGCAATTTTTTATCCAAAACATTGAAACGTGTTCTTCAGCATCTTCTTTAGAATTTGGAAGCAGGATCACGCCTCGTTGTCACGGGCAGAATACAGAAACACGACTTATCTGCTGAGCAAATTCTCTGAGGATTACTCGAAATTATCCACAGTCTTGTCAGAGGTGGTAATTTTACACGTTACCATGCATACTTTTCGACATGCATAGATTTTGTCTTGGCTTGTTGTGGCAGCATGGAGGCAATACTGTGGTGAAAAAAACACTCCTGTCTTCCCTCCCCCCTTCTTGTTCTGCTCGTCCTCAGATAACTGCCTCCAGCAGAAGATGTCCTGTCGGCACCTGGCACCCAGGGGAAGGGAGGCCCGCTATTCCCCACCTAACAGGCACACATGCATACACACACGCACACACACACACACACACACACACACACACCAAATGGTTGTCTGTGTGCCTGTGAGAGAGTGGAATATGGAGCTGCACGTGCACACACAGCTACTCTGCATGGCTCTCTATGGATGTGCCGGTGCGCTGCACGATGTGTTTGTGCTGCATTATTATTGTGTGCCTGTGAGCTGGTGTTGTCTGTCAGTCTCCCCCTGGTCCCAGTCTGCTCTGGCTGGTTTTATTGAAGCAACAGACAGCGTGGGCACACAAACACACACACACACACACACACACACACACACACACACACTCGCACAAGCTCGGAGCAGCCCTGATCCCAGGCTGATAGAGACAGACAGAGACTTGGTGAAGTTGAGAGAACAGCCTGGGGTTGTCTGCAGACCAGGGGGAATACGCCCCCAAGTCACAGAAATAGTGGAGTAGAAGCCAAAAACTCCAACCCCCCCTTCTGCCATTCAGCTCTGTCTGCCTCCTGTCTGTCATTCGGCCCATCAGCTGCTTAATTGTTCAAGCTTTTTCCTTTTTTTGTTTTTACCTTTGCATTTATTTAACAATCTTTACGTGCTTTTTTTTTGTTCTTGGATTCATCAGCGCCATCAATCTTGTATTGACAAAACCAATGCATCAGCAGTGTAATTTTGTAATCAGCACAGTGAGGCATACAAATCAGATCGGAAGCAGGGCTGTAATGCATGTAATCCATCAGAATGGAAGTGTTGGAGACAAATGATAAACATGCATTTTTGAGGTGATTAATTGTCTGACTAACGGATTGATCCCCGCGTGTGCTCACAGATCTGGAGTTTATTTCCGTCTTTTCTGGCGATGAAGTTGTGAAAACGCCGACTTTGAAGCCATATTTCCTGCCTGTTGTGTAAGCAATGCGGGAGTGAGGCATTTTTGCTTTTGCTATAGTGCTGCAGGCATTACAATATGTGTCTGACTGCGACGATTCATTTTATTTATTTCATTGCTTTCTATTGGTGGCTGTTAGGAATTCTAACAGCGTCACAGAACTCATCAAAACCCACTCCCACCCTCCTTTAGCTGTGGCCTGTACTTGACAGAACCAGTGTACAAGGCAAGGGGGCTGGCTAATTAGAGAAACATGCAGTAAATTGGTAATATATCACACGAGTAAATGCTGCAGTAATTATACAACTTTGGCATTTGCTTTCATTCGCTTTTCATGCGAGGCTTATTAGTCTTCATAAGGCCGGTTTCTAGCTCCTAGCAGCCTCCCCCCCCCACACACCCTGTAGCAGAAAAATTTCAATGCACATTGTAGAGAAGTGGTGGTGGTGGGGTGTCTTTGCAAACACCTGCCAAAACGATCATTGATTCATGGGCATTGATCCCCGATCGGGTTCTGCAAATATATGACGGTTGTTTTGTGCAGCATGGCAGAGAGAATAATCTTACTGATTGCTTTGATCCCAGAGATGTTTATTTTGTTTTATTTTTTCTTTACTTCTGCATAAGCAGCGGTGGAGAGGCAGAGTGATTGACATCGTTCCCCCCGTCTCAGCGGTCAAAATATTGGACCGGCGTTGCCTCGGCCCCGGCTGTGGCTATCTCAATGAAAGATTGATGAGGCTCTTCAGGTAGATACAAAGCTAAGTGTCTTGTTTATTAATGTGCTGTGATTGGATCCATTAGCTGCCTTGTGTAAACTAATCGCCGTATAATGCGTGTTGTCATTTCAGCCTAACTGCTGATAATGTATTCCTCCCCCGTCTTTGCAAATGCTGTTATTTTCTAATAGACTCGTGGAAATAATGTTGTGTCAGGAGTAAGGATTTTTCTTTCCATTCGGTCTGCTGAACAGTAAGCATGTTTCACATTGATTGCTGAATATGCTGTATACTTCAGCCTGCTGTTATCTGATATGAGAAGTTATATTTGGAGGGGGGGGGGGATTCGGTGCAGAATGCATTTGGGCGACTCGAGTCGTGATAGGAGAAACTTTTCCTTTTTTTAAAATCTAATTCTACCTGGTATAAAGTGAAGATTTACTGCCAATACAGGCAGGAGTGTTTAGCTTGAAAACAAATTGGGTCAAATCTCAGCTGCATCCTGGAATATAAGTGCAGACAACCTTTCCCTTCTGCATGACATGACATCTACAAACACATCAGCGCAGCGGCAACACCGGGGACGAAGATTATTGACTCGTAATAGCAGATCTAATAGTATCGCTTTCACAAAAGGATAAAAAAAACAGCCTGGCAGAACCATAACAGTATCATAACCACGCTGGCTGACATCCAGCTTGCCATCCTCGGGGATCAATTTCTTCAAAGCATAATGTATCTCTTTTATTCTCCATCTGAGATGCAGAGTTGGTGATCTCAAGGTGCACAGAGACACTTTGAAGTGCAAAAGAGTCAGTCGGAGCATGAGATGGAAGATTCACAGCCCCGGTTTCTCCCCGCTGAGATCCTCTGACCTCAAGTGAGCAGAGTGAAACTAAGCAAATTGAAAATAAGTTTAGTAGGGCACGCTGCAGTTCAATGTACACACAGGAAAATAAACATGGTGAAACTACCTGTCAGAATCGATTTGAAACGCCGAGGAATTTAAAAGAGTTATCTCCAGCTCTTGAAATGTGCCCTCCTTCCCTACCCTAATGCTGCTTTAAGTGCATTTGCTCTAGATAGTCCTCCCTTTTTTATTATAGTACTACCCACCCAGCAAAACCGCAATGAAAAGACATTTAACATGACAGTGCTATATATTAGAATAGCGCTGAGATTTGGTCTAAAGGTCCATCAATCCATCCATTCATTTTGTTGACTGTTTAATTTAGTTTTGTTGGGGGGCTAGAGTTTATCCCAGCTCACACTAACAAGCGCAGGGGTACACCCTGGATAGGTCACCAGTCCATCACTGTGCTAACAGCAGACAACCATCCATTGCTCACATTCATGCCTACAGCAAATTTGGAATCACCAGCTAACCCAAAATGCATATCTTTGGACAAGGCCAGATTTGCACCTTGCTATTAACTGGCGGTGCTAACAAAAGAAGGTCTGGAAATAAAGAGTGGCTTAAAAAAATTAAAGGACCTCAAAAACTGCAAACAGACGACCAACATACCAACATACATACATTAGGATCTGGCAGTGCATTGTGGGAAACACTAGTCAACAACTCAAATGTTTGCTGGACTTTTGTTGATTAGAGAACTTAAAGTTTAAATGATACATAGCCATCAGGGTCAAAATTAAGTTAAACTTAATTCCAAAGTGGAAGTTTGGGAATTGCACCTAAATGTCCATCCATCCATTTTCTTCCACTTATCCGGGGTTTAGCCGCTGGGGCAGCTGCCTAAGCAGCAAAGACCAGATCTCCCTCTTCCCAGCCCCCTCCTCTAGCTCATTTGCAGGAAAACCAAGATGTTCCCAGGCCAGCCGAGCAATATGAACTCTCCAGTACATCCAGTGTCCTGGATCAACCTCCCGGGGCTCCTCTTGTAAGGACAAGCTCGGAATATCTCATCCAGGAGTTACTCACTTACTAGTTTACCCTGCCTGGGATAGGGTTACTGGGACTGTGGAGGGAGCTCCAGGGAGAGCGTCTGGTGGCTGGACCTTAGCCCACAGAGCCTGGCTGGGCACAGCTCTTTGAACCCTCACCTCCTGTGGGCCCATCACCCACAGGAAGTGTGGAACAATGTCAACATCAGCTGGGCTATGATGCAGTTTTTGCTCTCACACCGTGCTCAGCTTGGACTGATAACTTCAGCGTTTCAACTGTGTTTGGATGGGAAATCAAGGCGAACTTGAGCCTTTTGCATTAACTGGCACAGACGACTTTCAGCTTTCACTTTCAGCTAAAGTTATTTGTAAAAGCAATGTGTTTTACGGCGCTTCCACCTTCTTCCCAGTATCATGCAGAAAGTGACAGGTGTGCTTTGCATCTCGGCAGCATATTCACTAGACAGCCGTGGCCTCGTCTATAAATAACGCAGTGGCCTGTTCTTATTTTTACAGCAGGTTCACGCCAAGACGTCTGCCAGTCGCATGGGAACACCACTTCACAAGGAACAGCACAACAAATAATGTGCACGGAGAGAACGAGGGAACAAAAGAGAGAAATGGTGTCAGTCTGTTGTTGTTTTGTACCACATGCTGTGGCGCTACAATAGCTGTTTGGAAGTTGAAGCTAATGGACAGGCCTGCACGTTCATTAAGAGAGCCTTTGAAATTATGGATGTTTCAGTGTGGGGGGTGGGGGCAGGGACGACGGCGCTGCAGATATAAACAGCCTGGTTGGGAGCCGCAATAACACAATAGGTTTAATAGGCAGTTAATGAGGCTGGACGCATGTGACCTCTCGCCTTTGATTGTGTTCACACTCTAAACTGCACTGGCTGTTTTTCTTCAGTTGCTCATTTGAAAATACTCGCCTGAGCACAGCAAGATATAATGTTGGGTGATATCATAGGCGGCAGCTCTGGGAAAAAAAACACATGCAAATAATTGCAGCAAACACCTCTCCGTGTGGACCGAAAGCAGAGCAGAGAGTATGTGCACAGTCCCTTTGCCTACTCTATTCTCCTAATTATGAACGCACCTGCAAGTCCTTCCTTCCTGCACCGAGGTTCCCACACAACCAATCGGACAGCCTGAAAAGAAGAGCTGCGGTGATGTAATTACTTCTCCAGGTTCCCAGGATACACAGAAAGGAAAACAGAAGGGTGGGCAGGCGAGCGGCGGGGAGGGTTTTGGTGCAGGACCGTGGCTAAGCAGCAAAGCCAGTTTCAGTGCCTTTTAAAGGGTGTAAAGCGATTCCGGATTACCTTGATGCATGATTTAATGGTACATTCTCCATTGGTTCAGCCCACTAGAGCACTCAGCACAAAGTTATGTGGCAGTGTGGGGGTGTGTTGTCTAGGAAGTAAATCTCAGGGTTGTTTTGTCTTCCTTTGGTTTGTTCTTTTGTTTGATTAAAGGAGTTTGAGAAAAGATTCAAGTCCAACACTGCTTTCTGGCTAAAAATAAGATTGTAGGATGAATTAAATGCATGAACATGGAAAAAAGAGCAGCAGTTTTTGAAGATGAAGAGATGTCAGTAAGACCAAGCTGGCTGTTTAAATGTATACCACCCTTTGATTTTCACTCCATTACACTCTATTTACACAGTTCTGAGCTTATTTTCTGTGAACTGTGAAATTCACAAGTCAATAGCGCAGCAATCACTTCCACACACATACACAAGTCTGCATTTGAATCAATAGGCTATAGCAGTGAATGTTAAAACATTCTGACTCTGTGCCTGTTACATAACTTTACATACCATCGCAGAAGACTCCCCTCTCACTGAAGTCATGGCACGGGTATTACATTTCAGCTATCAGTCTGGGTGAGAGTGCCGGCCCTTTAAATATCCCAGAAAGAGTTTCTTAAAGGTTTGGATGAACTCTACGGTCACTGATACAAATCCATGCAAAATGCAGAAAATACAAAAAAACCCAACAACTATAGAATAGAAAAATATTTTTGACTCTTGCAAACACGTCACCATTAGCTCCTGACCAATGGTGTTGGGAGTAATTAATAGCTATGAATAATTAATCGAGTTACAAATTTTGTGCCACTCTCGTCAATGCATGCAACTCTTTTGGTGCTAAAATGTGGGAAAACCCTCAGACCTACATGTATATATATAAAAAATTTAAAAAAAGCCTGTTTAACCTGTTTTTGTCTTTTTGCAAAACGTCTTATTTTGCATGAGATTTGATTTCAGCGGCGTGAGAACAGAGGTGAGAGCCATGCTGGAAATGTGAGAGTGTGCAACCCAGTTAATTAGCACACACAATTCTAGGAAATACTAAGGTATATATTTAGCATAACGTTAAAAGATATACTGAACATAATATAACATGTGTTGCTGTTATGCATGACATTCCCGCTCATTGCCACAAGTTGAGGTCATAGTAAGCTCTCAGTGAGGTCTTGGTGTACAATACAACACTGCTGCTATATATAAACCAGTCCCTGACAGAAGCTTAGATGCTAATAGCCAAATCTGCATTCTGAGCAGCAAGGGAGGTTTTTGTTTTTGTGATATTGACCCTTCCATTACGTTTGCAATTTATTCAGTTTGTGGTAAAACGCCTCAGTAATTCTCTTTTGCTTTTGAGCTCCCGCTTTGCGCACACACATCTCGCTACAATGCTCGGACACTCGTTTACATTTTCACAGCGTGCTCTTTCTTAGCGCTTCAAATTAGCTAGTTTTTCGACCGCGTTCACAATATTTACCTCCTCTGTGGAGGACTTTTGTGCTTCCAGTGCTGCTTGCCATCAGAGAGACGCCTGTATAACTAGCTGTATTTAATAAATTGCGACTGTTTGTAGTTGTCCTTGTGGCCGCTATGGCACTTGAGAAAAAGAAAAGCTCTCTCGAGAGGACGTGGATGAGGGGCGAACTCTTTCACCGCTTCTGAACTTGGAGTGCTTTTCATAAATGACCTTCACTGACTTTGTTTTCAAGCCAGCTGAAGTGTCTCGAGAATTGATTGCGAGCAAAATAACACGACTTTTAACGCGTCGCAGTCGAAAACGTGGCACATTTAATGAAGAAGAACGGGGGATTAGGCTGGAAAGTTTTTGCTTGCGTTCGTGAAGCTCCGGCTGTACTTCTACCTGCTTGAACGGCTTCACTGGAGAGGATTTGGAGTGCCGAAAGAGGCGCATTTAAAAAAAGAAGCGGAAGCTGTTTGGCATGCTAAGATTTCCATTTGAAACTAAAATTGCTATAAATTAACAGGTGAAAGAGAATATAATTAATTGATCAACCACACTGACTCTCAGATGTGCAGACGGTTGTGGTGCTGGTAGCGGTGATGGGGGGGGGGGCTCTGTTTTTGATTCAGTGCCATATTCTCTGAAGCTGAAAAACAGCCCCATCAGTGACTCATTTCATATGGATGTGCTCTGATGTGGCACCAGCTTTAGTCTGCATGGCGCTTCACTATCGGCGCTTTGTATCAGCGTCCCGTGTTATTCCTTCTCTTCTTGATCATACGATGGGAGTGAAAGCAGGAGAGAGAAAGGAACCGGAGCTAATTCTAATTGTTCACTTATTGGTGTTTCTCCGCGACGAAGGCTCGGAGTCTGTCTGCTTCTTCTTCTTTTCAGCTGCATGATAAGCACAAGGCGGCGTTTGACATTTTGACCCGTGCTCCGTGGCTCTAAGTGGCTGTCAAAGCAGAGCTGTCACGTCCCATCTTAGGTGCTGATGTTCTCCTATTGACCATGTTCAAGTGAGCAGAGAGGTTTCTTGTATGGGTAAAGGGAGGGGTTGGGGGTGGGGTTCCTTCGGGTGTAATCTAATGAAAAAGCTCGACAATAAATACAAACAGGAAACGGGAAACAGTACGGCCAATTAGAGTCTAGAAAAACTTGGATGTATAAGCAAAGTGGGCTCTCTCTGCTTCGTTCTCGCTGTACTTTTTTTTTTTTGTTAAATATTTTTAAAAGCTCTTTGTGTGGTTGCCTATTAGTGCCTAATTGAGAGAGTCCTGGGATAAGCTGTGGAAGAATGTGAGCACTGTCCAAGCCGTGGCACAGTCCCAATAGTCGGGTTGGGGGGGGGTTAGGAGCACGGGAGGCCATGGATTCACCCGCCACCCCCTCCATATAACAGCAATGCTGTAAAGTCCGCCAAGCTGCATATTTAATTTGTGTGACGAGCCGAGGAAAATTGTTTGCTGTTCAGTTCCCCCCCCCTCCTCTTTCTCTCTCCTCCCAGCACTGCTACGTCTTTGTTCCAGTCCCTCGACGGCTTGTTCACTTACTTTCCGTTTGACGTTCATTTGTAACAACTTCAAAACACGCTGGCACAGAATACACAGACAGATGTTAGCGATGAAATATTTATCCCATAAATTGTAACCTGGATTCCTCACTTGCCTTGTGAGCTTAGCCAGCCCGTCTATTATTAATGATGAATGAGCTTCTCTTTTTCCTCCTTTATTTTTTTGTCAGCTCTTTGTTGATTTGTAAAATAGCTGTATGAGAACTTTTCAGCTTCGTTTTTTTTTCTCCCCACTATTTATTTCCGTGTAAGCATGTAGCAGATGATGCGTGATGAGTGATGAGGGCCAAAAACAGCAAGCTCAGGTCTGTTTTCGCCCGATGAATCTTCATCTGAAATCCATCTTTATCTGCTCTCCGATGGCGATGACTGGCCATTTAAAGATACTCGGGCTGTCTGTTGAGACAGAGCCAAGAGCGTTTGAGCCTAAGCTGTGATCCAGGTTCCTCCCACTGCTTTGACACATAAATAAAAGAGAATAATAATGTTCAGCGGCTGCCTGAGCAGCATGCTAATACGGCTGAAAGTGCCCTTTAACCAATGCACCATATCAAAAGGTGGAAAATATGATCTTCAGAGGCATCTAACAGTCTGTGGAAAGCTGTAATCCCACACAACTGGGACTCCTGCTGCCTTATTTTATCTGCAGCTAAATAAAACCATTACACTCTAATGTCCATATCTGAAGCAAGCAAGCAGAGTGAATTTAGCAAAATCAATCTGTGTTGAACTATAAAACCTCCAGACAAAGTCTGTGCCATGCACATAAATTCAACACCAATTGTTTTGATGACCATTTGTTCGAAAGCAACCCTCAGAGTTTTCTTTTTTCTTTTTTCCCATCAAGCAGCGGATAAAAACGGCGACGGTGGGAAATTCAGGGGCTGAGATTAATTGGCATGCAAGCAGAGTAACTGTCCACAGTCTGCCGATCACAGGGCCAGCCAAGCATGACAAGCATAGCCTATCTTCTACTTTTCATTAGGCCACGGACGGGGGCCAGCCACAAGCTTTATGCTAAACAGGGTTGATACGGCTTTCTCAGTCTCCCAAAGACCTTTACACCCTCAAAACAAAACAACAGGATATGTACCAACAAAAGCAAACAATGTCAGAGAGGGGAGGAAAAGAAAAAAGAGGATGGTTCTTGCATGAAGCCTGTCTCGCAAATAAAAGGAATGAATAGCTGGCGGGGGAATAAGAAGGAAGTGTGATATCAGAAGTCGAGTTGATGCGAAGAATCAATGAATAAGTGTCCGCGTATGATTAACTGGCCTTTATTCTGGAAGCGTGCCTGCTCAATTTTCAAAATGTACATTTCATTTATTGGGATCCATTAACGGTGGTGTGTTGGCAGAATTATGATTTGTGTATGCAACAGTGGCAAACTAATTAAAACATAAACTAGGATGTTGTTTTTGTTGTATGTGCCATCCATGACTGAAAACAAACAGCAGATTAATAGGTTCAGGATACCTTGGAGTACTGATAGACTCTTTATTTGTGTTTGTGTTTTCCTTTTTAAAATTCATGACAAAAAACCCATCTACGTCTATGTTTCTTAACAAGCACAACACACAAAATATTGCATCACTTCCAAATCGTAATTTAACAAGTTCGACATGAACTTTTGGATGCATTTTGAATTTTAGCTGCTTTGCTGCAGTTCTATTTCAGTTTTACCAAAACTTTGGGTTTTTGCAGCCATTGGACAGCTGAATACTATCGGCAATACGCTAAAAAGACAAAGTAGAGCTTGAGTCTGTTCCCTCGTTACCACAGACTATGTGCTTTGTGATACCGTCCATTGGTTAGTAAACTCAATCTGAGCTGCCATCTTGGTGTTTTGAAACCCGATGTTATGAGCTGTGGGAAGATCTGATTGGGAAGCCGAGCGATGCAGCACAGCACACGCATACCCAGTTCATATGAATGCTCATCAGCATGCGTTGCAGTGAAAGATTATATCTGAGTAAAAATGCTGTTAACAAAACCAGTTTGGTTAGTTTGGAGTTTGTAACCTAGTTTGCAGCAAGATAAAATGTGCCAAAATCAACTAGTCCCTAAAGAAAAGGGCACAGTTATCTTTAAACAACAGAATAAAATGTTCAGAATGTACAGCAACATAAAACTGTGTGACTAACTAAATGTGAAAGTGAAAACAGCTGCAAAATGATGCAGTGTGAGAAATCCATTGACTCATTATGTGTATAAATCACATCTGTCCACAGAATCGGTTTCTTCATTCCAACCTGTCTACCAAAGAGCTGTCACAGGACAGGACTGCAAACCTGCACAGAGCTGGGATGGGCTACAAGACCATCAGAAGATTGGCGGGAAGGTGACAACTGTTGATCTGATTTTGTTGGAAATGGAAGAAATATTAGATGACCATAGATCACCCTCACTCTGGAACTCCATGCAAGATCAGCCCAAAACTACATGGGAGGAGCTTGTTAATGATCTGAAGGAAGTTGGGACCACAGTCACCAAGAACACCACTGTTAATACACCATAACGTACTGGGTTGACATCTTATGGGGCTCAGAGGTCCCCTGCTCAAGCTCACAAGTGCAGGCCATTCTTAAGTTTGCCAGTGAACATCTAAATCAGGGGTGTCCAACTCCAGGTCTCAAGGGCCGGTGTCAACTTCAAGACATGTTGAGGAGGTCCTTTAGACTTTTAAATCAGCTGTGTTGGATCAAGGACACATCTAGAACCTGCAGGCCGCCAGGCCGCGAGGCCTGGAGTTGGAGACCTGTGATCTAAATGATTCAGAGAAGGCTTGGGAGGAAGTGCTGTGGTCATATGAAATGAAAACAAGCTCTTCAGCATCAACTCAAGACGTCGTGTTTGGAGGAAGATAAACGCTGAGTATGACCCAAAGAACATCATCCCCACAGTCAAGCAACGAGGTGGAAACATTATGGTTTGGGGCTACTTCTGCTAAGGGTTCAGGACCACTTCACTACATTGCCATATATGATAAATTCTTGAAAACCTCTTGATGAAAACCTCCTTCCCTCAGCTGGAACACTGATAATGTGTCTTGGATTTGTTTTCCAGCATAACAGTGATCCAAAACATACCATGGCAACAAAGGATTGGCTGAAGAAGAAGCACATTAAAGTCATGGAGTGACCTCGCCAGTCTCCAGACCTCAGTCCGATATCTGTGGCGGGAACTGAAGCTTTGAGTTGCCCAGCAGCAGCCGAGCAACCTAAAGGAGTTCCTGTAAAGACGAGTGGGACAAAATCTCTGACCAGCTGCAAGAAACATCTTACCGCTGTTCTTGCCAAAAAGGGTTTCTCCATCAAATACTAAGTCGTGTTTTCTGTTAGGATGAAATCCTTTTTTCACTCAGTGAATTTTGGATTGACTGTCCACTAAAATGAAACTACCAGAAAATTAGAGACTTAGATATTTAGCAGAGGATTAAATAATTACTTCTCCAACTGTAAAGCCTTTTGTGGCTCTGAAATGAGAAGGAAATCCAAACCAAACCAATTTTTGTGTTGGTACCACAAGGAAAGCGCAAGTGACAGACACTGCCACGCTGCATTCTGGGAAATGACTCATTGTTTTTAGCTTGATTACAATCAAGCATTAATGCTCTTCCGAGTTCACAACTGAATTAGTCTCAGTTAGTCTCGTGGGTTTAAAACACACGCTCAGATTTAGTTTGAGAACGTTTCTATAGTTTAGATGAGACAAATGCTTTTGTTACTTTATGAGGAAACCATGGAAACGTTTGATTATGCATCATCTGGAAATGACCGATTCAAAGACCCAACTTCAATCTCATCTTTACCTCTGCAGCAGGCCCGCCTACAGATTAAAACTCTTCTTTACCCGTCCACAGCAGAGTGACCAGAGGTCAGCCGAGGGACGAAACAATAATACCCCCTCATGGTAAAGTGGATATGAGTGATCACAGTCCTAACCACCATTGGACTTGACCTGGTTTATGGAAATCACCTCTCCACTGAGCGGACGCCTCTAGCTCATCATAGGGAAATTTTCCAAGGGCTCTCAAAGGCCAAGAGTAATATCAGCAGAGGAGCAGGGGGTAAAGATGTCGTCACCTTGGCTGTTTGTCCTCTCTGGTGTCTGTTCAAAAATACGAGAGGATGCTTACGGCTGTGGATTGAGAGTGGATCTGGAGGGCTATATTGAAAAACACCATTACAGGCATGATGACAGTGGATTATTGTCATTCAAAGTGCCGCTGTCTAAAACGACATAATTGGGGCTGAGCCAAAGAGCGGGGCCGCCCCTAGGCTACGGCAGGTTATTGCTCTTTCTGTTTTGCTCTGGGCGGACATTGGGTGGGCAACCATTTCCTAAAGGGTGGGTGTGAGGGCTTTATTTTGCTAGTGGCCCCTCCCTTTTAGCTTAAATGAGATAAACCTCCAATTTCTGCTGGAGTGTATTCTCAAGCCAACCATAGGAGGGTGAAGCATTCACAGCCACTGAGTGTTAATAATGTGCCAAACAATTATGTCACAGTCTTTGGCCTCCCATGTGAGAAAGTTAGCCCTCCCTCCCCTGCTGCGTTACAGTATGCAAATGAGAAAAAGGCTAAAGTCTGAGAACTAGATCCTGTGAAGCAGAGCCAGACTACTGTTATGAAGTGAATGGCATCCATAAGCCTTTAGGGGGAAGGGGGTGTAAATTAGAGCAGTAATCCATGGGAAATAAATGGGAACTAAAAGAGCAACCGTTTTTGTTATCTGGCAGGGCTGGAGGGTGCTGGTTTGCACCCATTGAGCATTTTTAGAATTTCTCAAGCTGCAGAATGCAATCTATGCTCTCTGTGTAGTTCTTCATCCCCATGCATGTGTGTGTGCTGGCCCTCAAAATAGCTCAGTGAGAATAAATAATGGGAACTGCAGTGAAGTCTGCTGGGTGACAGAAAGTAGAAACAGCACAAGAACTTTCAACTGCAGGTTTACTGTGGGAAATGTGCTACCTGGTCATTGATGTTTCCTGTTTCCTTTGGCGAGAACACCAGTTAAAAAACACACAAAGCACTTCAAGATAAAAAAAGAAAAAAGCCTGGATTTTTGAAGAAGCAGAACAAAAATGAAATTGCCTCAACATGTATCATAGATTCCCCCCCTCCTCTAAGAGCTTTTAATCTTTCTGCTATAAATTACTGTCTTTATTTACATAGCACCAACAAAGACATGCGAGAGACTGTAAAAATTTCGATGGGGTCAAAGCGTCCTCTGTGCTCTATAAATTATGCGTCCGGTGCATGTTTAATCACATGAAACACAAGACTGGTGAACAAAACCTGGCCTGACCTTCTCATAATTAAAATGCAAAATAACCTGTTGCCCGTCTGCTGCAGTTATCGGACGTGACGAGGTGCAGTCAGTCAGCCTCGCTGCCTCTTGCTTATTCACTTGCATATCTCGGCTGATCTAGTATCACTGTAGCTTTAGAGTTGCTTCCTACCCTATAAATCCTGACACATGAAGGCTGAACTTCAGTGCACAACTGTCTAAAACACACAAACCAAAAAGCAAACACAGATCCCATGTGAGCTTTTTGTGTTAGTTTAGTATCTTTTGGTTTTAAAGCTTTCTGAGCGGCGATTTATGAAGTTGAGAGCGATTGACTTGTTCAAGTAACCACACATACACTGTGCACTTTAATAGTTCAGTGAACTGAAAAAATGTTTTTATGTAGTCATTTCCAAACTCTTATTTTTTCTTATTTTTCCAAACACTTTTTATGTCAGCCTGTGGTGTCCTCTCACAAAACTGCTACAATTTTAAAACCTTATTTTTTAGCATCTTTTTTTAAAAACCATAAATAGTCAGAAACTGACAAATAAGAGTAACATGAAGATTTATTTACTCAAAAATGTAATTGCAAGACAATAACATTAACACTGATAAATGGTAAATTGACTGACATAGTGCTTTTCTACTCTACTGGACCACTTAAAGTGCTATATGACTCATTCACTCATGGTTCTTTAATTTAAACTGGTTTAAATTTTTTATTATTATCATGTTTAGGATAAAAAAAACAGGTAATCCATTAATAAAATGAAGATAAACTGTAAATAAAAATATAGAAATGATTTTAAATTCCAACAAACCCGGTTATCTTTTTTAGAAAACAATTTATTTCTTTTGTAAAAATACCACTTTAAAATGTCACAAAGAAAAAAAAACTGTACGAATCACCAATGTAAGAGGCATGGAGATTTCATATAACCAATGAATGGTTTTCCTTCTTCTATAACCTTTTTCTAAGTGGACTTTGGCACTAAAAAGCTACTCACTTCCCAGAGAGTCGCCACCATTAGCTTCAATGTCGCTCCAGGGTTACGGAACCTTTTAACATTCCCGAGTGTCGTCTCTGAAGCATTATGCACCAGCATGCAAGAGAGCCAGAGTCATTTATATTTTACTACAGCACCCCTTGACCCCAAGAATAAGCCGGCAAAACAAAACAATCACTTTAATAATTGGACGACAGATGTCTTTTTCCACAAGGAGTAGCAATTAATCTTTGAAATATGCTAGAGAGCATGTCAGCTGAAAATAGAAAGTGCTTGCCCTTTCTCCCTCTTCTGTCGTTTATTTTTTTTCCATGGCTGTGAGGACCATTTGCATATGTGTATCCTACAGTAACAAAAAAAAGCTCTTCTTTGGTAAGCAATTTAAAACGAACATTTTACACACTATATTAAAAGTTCAGCAAGTTTAAGCTTTGCAGACAGATAGGACTTTAACAACATTCAGTCATACTGTCACACAATTTAGCATGTAGACACCTCCAGCAATTTTTTTTAATCTCTCCTCTTTCCTTGTTAAACGTTACAGTATTTCCTATACGCTCTTCACATTTTTTCTGTCGATAATTAATTAGTGTGACCAGAAATTAATTAGGGTCTAGTGCAAAGAATGCTGGTGTGCATAGCAAAATTAATTCCTGAGATGGAGGTGGAGAGAGGAGGATTAATATTCTGCGTAAGCATTCTTGTTCGTTTGTGGTCTTTTAGGTTTAAATGAGAGATTATGGAGTGAAGTGTAAATAACTCGTAAAACTTGATGACTGGCTTAACATGGCTAAATTTAGTGCACCTATTATAAAATGAAAGAAGGGCAATTATTTAGCAAAGTTAATTCTTGTGCAGCTAATAATGACGTTGAGACTTAGCCTATCAAACCACACGTGCTCACTCAGTGTACTGTGAGGAAACACGTGGTAGCTAATAGTTCGGAGCTTACCGGAAGCGAGGTTGATTAGTTTTGCGCTGGCGCATTAAGTTGGTGCCACCGTGTTTGCTTGATGGAGAGTTAGTCTCACTTCTCATAGGAGAAATGGATTCCTCACATTCCAAAGTGGTGCCTACCTTTTCTTTCCTGCCAGGAACTCACAGCTAGCTTCTAGCAATCTAAGCTAACAATGGCTGCTGATGGTCAACACCAAAAGCTAAGTATGGGATGCTGCTTTTTAAAGCCCAATGCATCACCTGTTTTTTGACGTATGACGTTTTTAGACCACAATGTGGCTGTAGCTCAGGTGGCAGAGCAGGTCAGCCACTAACCAGAAGGTCGGTGGTTCGATCCTAGGCTGCTCCACTCTGCATGCCAAATATCCTTTGGCGAGATACTAACCCCATGTTGCTCTCCAATGCATCCATCGGAGTGTGAATGTGTATGAATGCTAGACTACTTAGCACTTAGGTCAGAAAAAGTGCTTGTGTGATTGGGTGAATGAATTAGTTGAATAAAGCGCTTTGAGTGATCAGACAGAGTAGAAAAGCGCTATGTAAGAACAAGTCCATTTACCATTCCACCCCCCTGCCTCCCTCTGGTAAACGCTACAGGTCCATTAGATCAAAGACCAACAGACTCAATAAAAGTTTCTACCCACAGGCTGTCAAACACACCCCACCTCCAACCTGATTGAAGGTTAACTGTGCTGTTAACATTTATGGACATTTACACTGTATTTATAAACCGTCCATCCATCCATTCATTCATTCGCTTCCGCTTATCCTTTTCAGGGTCGCGGGGGGCGCTGGAGCCTATCCCAGCTGTCGTAGGGCGAGAGGCAGGGTACACCCTGGACAGGTCGCCAGTCTGTCACAGGGCCAACACACAGGGACAGACAACCATTCGCACTCACATTCATTCACACATAGTGACAATTTGGATTATCCAATCAACCTATCCCCACTAGCTGCATGTCTTTGGACGGTGGGAGGAAGCCGGAGTACCCGGAGGGAACCCACGCAAACACGGGGAGAACATGCAAACTCCACACAGAAAGACTGATGTTGGAATTGAACTCAGGACCTTCTTGCTGTGCGGCAACGGTGCTAACCACCGTGCTGCCCTAAACCGCATTTATTATAATAGCAACCAGCATTCCTACCTCTACTCCTACCTCTTACTCAATGTGCACTACCACTGATTACATTGCAGCTTATATTGCACCTGCGCCTTTACTTGCCAAATATAACTTGTACATATCTGTATAGATACTTACGTTATTACAAGTTCCCTCTATAACTTTAAGTCTATTTTTTTCTCTTATTCTAAAGGAATTTTAATGTAAAAATGTACATGCTGCTAACAGAGAGATGGCAGACTGTCTTTCATTGTTCTTGTAACAGTGACAATAAAGATCTGTTCTATTCCAATATCATTAAGTTCCTGTAACTGCTCTGCCTTTACCCCGATACACTAAAGCGGCACATGATACGTTTAAATGGATAAATGGAAAAAGAAAAAACCCTCCTTAGACTGGATTTCAGAAACCGAGATGAAGTGGACGTTTATGGATTGAAAAAGGAACACAACCAGTGTGGTGTGACCTCATCTTTTCACACAATAATTGCAATTTGAGCAAAGCCGAATGCATATCAGCACAAGTTTGAAGTGAAAATATTCACATAGTGTGAAATTAAAATACATCTTGTCACGAGGCTATCGCCATCTCTCTCTGCTGCTTTCTTCTTTCTCTGCCAGGCATAACACGCAGTCAGGAGGCAGTTGTCATGGTGATTAATGCAAATGCACACTGTTAACCTGTAGAAGAGAGAAGAGGACTTTTCAAAGCATCTCAGACCTTGACTTCAAGTAATAAGTGTCTCTGCTCACTACCAATATAATGGCAAGAGAAATTGAAAATCATACCAGCTTTTATAAAGCTTGACATCTCGTTTAGTTGCTGTAAATGAAATCCCCGCACTTCAGATAGTGCTTTGGCTGCACGGTTTGAGGAAAATACTTTGTCAGCGGTGGCAAAGTGTGGGCTGAAAACAGAGCCTTTCAGAAGCAAGAAGTGACAATGCAGTTATTTTGGTCAGTGTGCTTACGTGCGGCAACATAGCAACGAGTTGTTTGGAATGACATCCAATGCCATGATGGCACCATAACAACTGGGATCATTAGTGTACATAAACCGACAAAGCTTCGCATCTAGAATTCTGAAGCAACGCGACCCACCAAGAATGCCTTAATGAGAGTGGAAAAGGGCATGGACGAAAACACCATTACACCAGAGACCATTATATGTGAATGTGCACTATCCTGTCCTCACCCCTTCTTGACCGCTCGACCCCTGGCTCCAGAGGCTAACAGTGTATTTTGGTCCATCCCCCCTGGGTAGACTGCTGCTGTCTGCCGGACTGACACAAGCCAGAGACTCAGAGACTGAATCTAATTACAGAGACAATTATGATTGCGACCCAGTTTGACCCGGATTTGTATTCAAATGGACTGATTTACCTCGTGTGCTGGAGATGCATCTTCTGAGGACTGAGCGTGAACCCAGAGACTCCTCCGTCACTTAGCCTGTGTGCCTCTCTATTAAAGCAACTCACACATGCATTGACAACCAGACACGTACACGCGCTGTGGCCAATTTACAGTGATGTGCATGTTTATTTATCAACCGACTGCTTTGTGGTTTTCCTTTGTTCTCATATAAACTGTTCCATATGATGTAGCTGTAAGGTTTTATTCAGAGCTGGGTGATAACTCAGTATTATAGCTTTAGTTGTCAAGAGAATTATATTGTAATGCCATCTTATTGAGCTTTAAACTTTATTTGGCCAGACAGCCAATGGAATAGTACTTAAATAGCACTTCCTGCCTCTTAACTGAGTACTCACAGCACTTTTTACCACAAGTCTCTTTCACCAAATCTCACACGTTCATGCAGGCGCTTGGCTGGATGCATCGGGAGCAACTCGTGCAAAGGCCTGCAAACCAACAACCTTCCAACCGACCAGCAACCTGCTCTGTCTCCTGAGTCACAGCTCCCCACAAACAGTCCACCTTGTTGTACTGGGTTGAATGTGGTGTTTTCTGTGTTAGTATTAGTTGAAGTAGTTTTTTAAATCAATGCAATGGAGATATTGACAGTTACAGCTGTCGCTCTAACTTCAAGCAGAGGCTTTGTCAAAATCCACGGACATCAGGAATATATCTGCAGGCTAACAGGCTGGCAGATTGTACCGGTAAGCCCTAAAGCCTCTGAGTGGGCTCTTCAATATCTGTTGAAATTTTGGCCACACTTGGGCAAGAACGGGGAGCACCGAAGGCAACAAGTGTGTACAAGAGCTGGAGTCAAGTCAGGTCAAGTCAATTATAGGGCTTTGTATGGGTTTGTAGTACTGAAGAGTCACAGCAGTGAGCACACGCGGCAATGGTAAGTCCAGAGGGGACAACATGCCAGTCACTCTCCACCCACACTGCTGGAAGCAAACTAAACTTTGTCACACAGCTGTTAAGTGAGTTCTTCCATTTATGTAGCCAGTGGCTGAATTGGTAACACATAAAAGCCACAGAGGTGAAGGATATGGTCCTGTGATGTGTCCATCTAGAAGTGGCTGAGACTCAACATGAGAGTGACTCTTTTTTTCTCTCAAGCCCAGGCAGCTTGGGAGAAATTGATGATATTTGTTGAGCTTATTTGACAAGTTGTGAACAGGATTTACAGGAGCTGAGGTTAGTTTCACAATGAACAAAGGCCAGCAAAAAGGCAGCTCAGGAAAACCTATCTATAATACAAAACGTTAGCAAAACAGCAGCTTCATGTGTAGCCAAAAGAAAAGGGAGATGAGTGAATCCTGTGCCAGTAATAGCTACCATCTTGTCTCCTTTTGTAGTGGAGTGTCAGATTGGTGACCTGTCAAAGGTGTGTACCTGCCTGTTGCGCTATGATAGCTTGGATAGGCTCCAGCCCCTCCGTAAGGATAAGTGGAAGAGAAAGGATGGATGAAGCAGACGAAATAGTGATAAATCCATCTATTCTCTTCTAGTTCTCCAGGAGGGGCTAGAGTTATTTTCCAATACAACAGTTTAGGGCCTCCTTTTTTATTGTTTGTCATATTTAATGCAACAGATGTTTCAGAAAAGGCTGCTGGTGATAGCAGCATATGTGGCACCAAATACATAATAATATATGAATCCTTCAGAAATCATGATGCCCCTGAGGATGTGCAAATTACCCATGTCGCGTGCACTAATGCACCCCCATACCAGCATGAATGCTGGGTTTTGAATTCTGTGCTGGTAACAAGCAGAGAATGCTTCTTCTCGTTTTCAGACTGGATGAGGGGAAATCATCCACGATTTCCTAAATTTAATAATCAGTCAATCAATCCTTTGATCAGAGCACAGGGCCATCTACCACTTTGCCTCAGTCCATATTAGATGAGCTTGAGCCAAGAGTGGTGTTTTTGGATCTTGTCCCAAGTCAGTGTGGCGACTTCCACAATTCTCACAGTATTTGAAGGATATAATGTACCACAGGATGCTGACCTCCCTGCCTTAACTTCTCAAAGGCTCGGTGTCTCCGGGATACCATCTTTTGTTTTTGCTCAAATTGTGTTACCGGCCTGTTGACAATTAACCTAATTAATTGTGGGTTATTCCACCAGGTGTTTCTTTATAGCGTGACACAACTTTTCCACTGTTTTTATTGGCTGTTTTGAAAATTCTTTTGGTCATTATGTGGCTGGCATCAAATCGAAAATGAGAATTGATTTATTCCAAAACAAAAACAAAACAATAAAATAGCTCACAAACACAGCAACACCGTTTGATATGTTCTTTCTGTATTCTGGAGTTGTACACAGTATTCATCAAAGCAGTCTTTTAGAGTTACACCACCCTGTGTGACTTAACAGTTCCTGAATACGGATTTGATCCATTTTACCCAAAGACCCATTAGGTACTTTTTGTCAGATTATTATTATTATTATTTTCACCATCCACCCCCTGCTGTACTAGTTCAGGGAGCTAAAGGGGAGTGAGAAGCGAAAGGCTTAGTCTTCTTCCCAAATTTCCGTTTTGTCCCATATAAATAGTTCCTTCCCATTAGAAACTCTTTCTGATGCCTGAAAATTATGATGAGCACAATTATGACGTGTACTATATGTGGTGGCCGTGGGAGGTCAAATGCATTGCAACTTAAGGAAACACTAGCAAATACAATCATGCTGCAAAACTGCAGAAAACACTTTTCTACATCCATAAAAGAAGCAAGGATTCATCTGATTGTTGTGAGGGCGAACACAAATCTCTCTTAATCACACAATCCAAGTAATACCGTGGATACATGTTTGCTATTAGCTAAACGGCTAATAGCGTGTCACCTCTGCAGCTGCTCCGGCATGACTTTTATTTTTGTAAGCTTTTGCAGTGTTTGATTCTGTTGTGTTTCATGTGCTTTTGTGGACTTTTCTTAAAGTTGTACTGAGTTTGACCGCTCAGGGCCACCGTACCTACAGCTAATTCATGCCGACTAGCAAGTAAATCTGCACACCTAACTGCAGTTAGTGTTTACTAATCATATTGCTGATATAAATTCACTTAAAGAAGCAAAATACAATTTAAATCAGTCAGGGTTAATCCTACCAGTGGCTTCTGTAAATAATTTTTATTAGTCAGACACTAATCCACCCGCTAAAAACTTGTACTAATGAAGTTACCCATGCTATTTTGCATAAGACTCAGACGTGTTCGCTGGTTCACCCCGGGTTCTGCCACAAGGTCACACTTAGTTACATCAGCAGGCGGAGGTTTTGCTACACTGTGTCTCTGTCAGATTTCTTGAGAGGCTGTTGCTTCTTTCGGGGCAAGCCGGGCTCTCTCTGAGGATTGCATCTCAATTTTCAAAAGAACTGATAGCTTTAGACGGAAATTAATCTGTGTTAAAAGCTGTAAAAAGCTTTAGCTCTTCATATTTCTGGGGCTTAAATACAAAACAAAACAGAGGAGGAAGAAAAAAACCCAAAAAAAATCTAATCTGGTACATTTTGTTGTGGGCAATGTTCTTAGATCCTCTCTCATTTCTTTTTGCTAATTGCAAGACGGTAATTAAGTGCAGAATCTAATTTACTATGGGGGGTTCGTTTAAGGAAGTATGCATTATTTAAGGAGGGGGATCCAAGGAGGAGGATTAATATTAGGGCGCATTAGAGTAAGAAAAGCAGAGAGGCACTTTTGACGACAACAGTGACATTGAGGATTGAAAAGGGAACGACAATGTTAGCGAGGCAGACGCCATCAATGATGATGATGGGGCTGGTGATGATGGCGATTATGGCACAGCGGTGGCGACTGCTGTTGTGGTTCTCTCAAGCCAAGGCACATAAAGGAGGGTCGCTGACCTCTGATTTCACTCCTATTTCCCATACAAGCCAAGTCCTAATAGAGTCTATTAACAGAAAGAGAGGGAGAGAAAGCCCTGACGCTCGAGTAAAGTCTGCATATGTGATGACTTGCAGTCTGGCAGGCTGAATGAACCAGGCTCAGAGCCTGATAACCTCCTCTTTCCTTATTATTTCCCCTCATTTAACTCACTGTGTACCTCCATCACAGTCCATTTTGTGTGTGCGTGCTTGAGAGAAACTCAGCCAGAGCAATCTCTCACTCCTGCAGCATGTCTGTTATTTCACAGCAATTTTGGATAATGATTTATTTTACTATCCACAATTGGAAGGCCTTCCGCTTGAAAGGGAATGATAAAATAGTAATCCCGCTGCAATTATGTAGTGAGAGATAGTCACATTCATCGAGATCCACTGATACAGCTGACATGGACCTGAGAAAGCTTTGAATTGATGGCGACTAACGTGCCCAATCTTTTCTAGCATTACCAGGTCGGGTAAGGGTGTAAAATTAGAAAAGCCTTTAGAGTACACCCTTTTTGTAAATGATTTGTCAACCGCTTCAGAGATTGGTTGCTCAACCAAATAACTGTTATTTCACTTTATATTAATATTAAATATTCCACCAGGTTCAGCAGAAACACTCTTAACAGTGCAATACCATAACGTAAGTGGTATGTTAAAATTAGCACATTTTTAACCACTAAATTAAGGTTTTGGTATCTTTTTCAGCCACAACACGATGATTTAATTTTGCATTTAACATTTTTGTCTGTTATGTAAGCTAGCTTAGATTGCTAGCTTAAATTGCTAATAGGTAAAAAAGGCAACACCAAAGCTTTGTTGCCTGTTTCTGGTTTAGCCTTGGTGATGATGATATAAATTAGTTTTAGAAGCCAGCGCTAAAGAACTGCTGTCTTAGTTTAATGTAAGTCTCTATTTTGGAGACTAGAGAATGTGAGGGCTCTTTGTTGTGTGCAGTCTACATGGTCGGCGGAGGGGTTATTCAGCCGTCATGAGGTTAGTGAAAAAAGGGGAAACTTATTTGATCTGGAACATATTTCTAAACCTCTGACTGAACAGAACTGCTTTTTTATTGTTTCAAAGTTCACTGTAACCATTGTCACCACAGCTACGATAGAGAAGAGGAGAATCCTTCAGAAGCTAGACTTACTCGCTTGTTCCCTGAAAAATTTGGCCACTGTGTAGTTTTCGTTTAGTAAGACTTTAGTAAACTAGAGGAGGACTTTGTTGACTGACTTTGATGCTGGATTTTGACATTAAAAAATGTTAGCAGCAACAGGAAAACAACCTAACTCAAGGTAAACTTCATGCTATTCATGCTAGTGTTTGATTCGATTAGCCTTTTTTTTTAAAAAAAATTATCTTTAATACATTTACCTTTCATTGCTGACCGAAAAAGTGGTGGAAGATATTTCTTATTAATAATAATGAAAACTCAAGCATCTAAATCAAATTCTGGACTAGAGATATTTTTTGCATCAGAGGAAACTGAGGTCAAGAGATAAGCTAACTGCAGGTTTGTTAAAGCATGATTCTGCAGATTGCATGCAAGTTATTCGCTAGGACTGTGCCATACTTGTGTATTCAGTGTTGCCATGCTATTATCTAAATAGTTGCAAGAGTTAAAGGATATTCCACAGGTGTAAAAGAATTTTACTCTGAGGCACCATTTTAAATAGTACCTGAAAATAACGGGAGTCCTTTGGATCCTAAAGAAAAACAATGGAAATTCACCTAGGAAAAATCAAATGAAGGGTTGTAGCCTGTTGAAAGCTCAGGTTCGAATCCTACTGAAATGTCGTGGGGGGGTTAAAGCAGGCAGTATATACAGGGAAACGTTCAAACGTCTTACAACTCAAGGAATAAAGACATTTCAGCAAGCCAATCTCAGAAACTCGTGAATAACAATTATGTAAAACGCCTACAAGAAGTTATTTCTGTTGAAGGGAGGAGCAGTAGCTTCTGTGGCAACAGGAGGATATTAAATGTATGGATATTTTTGCAGGTGTCGTGGTATATCTTCTTTATCTGTACACCACATCAACAAGGATCAAGCGTTTGTTTCACAAAATCTATAAAAGGCATTGCTCTCGGTGGGATTTCCCTTTTTCCACATGGCTGTATACTTTGCTTAAGCTAGTTTTTCAATGTTTATTTTTTATACTCTTTTACTTACAATGAAAAAAAAAGGTCAAAAGATATTTTTCAGAGGGCACCACAATTTTTTATTTTTTTTTGGCAGAGCTGCCGGCAGACTTTTTTGGAAGTGCATGCAGGGTCATATTTTTCTCCTCACGCCTAGTATATGTGTTCTACTCCAGGCTTTCTTTGGAAGACATTTAATAGTTAAACACTTTCACTTGCACTATGTTGAACTTGCAAAAGCAACACCTCTCAATTACGTTTTCATTAAAGTGGTGCACATTAAGAGTTCCACTTAATATAAATGGAGACCTATTATGTTGATATCAAGCTCCACATATTTATTCTTTTTTTCCACAAAAGTAGCTTTGCATGACTCACAATAATCACAATAATCCTTATTTGTCTTATACTTTAGCTCTCTTCCACCTCCATTTAAGCCAAATTTCCTCTGATTGGTTGCCCCTCAGGGAGTGGGTGGGCCTCTGTTCACATGGACAGAGCTTTGTGCTTGAGATTACCATAGTAGGGATGTCAGCTCAATGAGAGAGCCAAAACTGCAGCTATAGGCTCACGGAAGTGACGTACACATATGCTGTCCTCATTATTTAACACTTTAGCCATGCTTAATGTAAGCATCCAGCATTGTAACAATAAATATGACATAAAATAGGTCCTCTTTAAGGTCTAAATTGGAGTAAACCAATGACAAATGTTTAACAGAGGGTGTTTTAACTAAATCAAACATAGTGGAGGGCATAACTTTTGAAACAAAGTTTAGCCAACCCCAATATTTTATTTTATATTTTGCAAAAGTCTCAAAAATAAAACTACTAGCTTGGAGACAAAATGTCCCCTGTGACTATATCTTTAATGTCCAGTCTCATTCTGAGAGATGGCTTGTAGCTGTTGGTCACTTTCCACCACTGCTTGGTCATTTATTACATGCCCTTATGACAAAACCGCATTTCCAGCGCTTCACGTTGTCAGGAAACGCGAGCCTTGGGCTGCACTGTCCGCTGAGACATTAAAAGACGTACGAGATTGAAAAGTGATGGATTGTTTCCAGTAATCCTTCGGGTTTCAGCATCAATGTGGGAAAGCACGTGGAGCTCTGAACACATCAAAGGCAATACGCGGTCTCGATGCCACAGTCATGAGAAGCTTTATCCAATATGGCCCACTTCACAAGAGGTACAGCGAGGATGTGAGTCAGCAGCAGTGGAAAGTGAATTCAACATCTGCCTGGCTCCCAGCTGCAGAGGTTAAAGAACACAGAACTGGGATTTTCTCTACGAGCGGGTCAAGCGAGTGGCTCGGACTGGCTTGGAATGCTTTCCCCCTTTTTTTTAATGCTCAATAATGGTGCATTTTGCATGCTTGGTAGATGTGAAGTTGACAAATCAAGCAGGGCAGCAGTTTTGAGAGATCAAGGAACTCCAGGATTTAAGTGGGGGGAAAAAAAACAACGTTCTTCACCACTCCAAAGCCGGGAGGCTCTCTGGAGCGAGCTTAATTACCAACTGCAGGCAGAGCTTCATTTAGAAACCACAGGGCTTTTACTGAAAATCAGAGGTGCTAATAAGTTGCCTGCCCATTCGAGGTCATCAGCACGGGAAGCAGAGAAGAAGGGTGTTGTTTTATCTAACTCTTATTTTCCTGTTAGTTTGTAGCTTAAACTAGACTCTTTGCTTTATACACTGCTGTTTTGTATCATTATCTGTGTCAAGTAGAGTAATTATCTAACAAATGTATAAAAGCGGCTCTCTAATTAAATGCCACGGGCTGTAGGAGACGGAGATAAATTATTTATTCTGCTTTGATGAGAGCTAGCTAGCTCTGAGCAGTCAGTCGTTTTTAGACTTGAAACCGCTGTAGCGGGATTTTACTGAAACTTTTCTGGGGGTGGGAAGAAAAAAACAAAAAAACCAAGCAAAAATTTGAATGTTTGCCACCAAGGTTTCTGTGTTTGAGAGCCAGCTTCTCCAAAGATGGTCATTCAAGAGACAAAGGTATGTACGAGTCAGGAAGAGGCGAGGTTGTTCAGAAACAAAGTATGCAGTGTTTCAACCACAGCTCTGATCTAATGTGATCTTTGTAGCTGCAGGGCAAGTTAAAAATATATTCCTCCAGCCAAAAAAAAAAAAAAAAAATTTTTTAAAAAAAACCCCCAAAAAAAAAAAAAAAAAAAAAAAAAGGGGGGGGGGGGTCACAGTAATAAAGCATAACTCAGGAGGAGAATCAACAAATGAGACAAAGGAGGCGAGCCAAGGTCAGATAAGAATTTCTTATTCCAATAAAAAATACATTCATACAGAAATATAACAATTTTGCAAAACAATTTCAAATAAAAATTTCATAAAGCATAAACATAACAATTTTACAAAAGTTTTTTTTTCCTTTTTTTTAATACAAAGATTTTAGAGAACAAAGAGCTCTGTGTGTGTGTGTGAGACAGAGTAGTTTGGGTAGTGGAGATGAAAGTGATGATGGAGATGTGAAAAAAAAAGAAAAGAAATGCGAGCAAAGACAAGAAGGAAAGAAAAAAAGCATGAGGCTGAATCAAGGCTCAATTATCACTTGGAACAGTATCGGCTGCTGTTTTCGCAGAATGGATGTTCCTGCTCTTTGCCTGCCAAGGGCCTTGCCAGCGCTCCCAAAATCTATCGCAGCAAGCACTTTCAAGTTTGTACTCATCCCCATCTCCAGTGCCCGCTCATCTGAAATCCATATGTCGGAGCATGCCGCTCTGCAACTTGCTGCGACATTGGATTCCTGCAGCCGGGTCGCTGACCTAGAGACAGTGCCGCACAAAGATTTATCCTAAAGCAGTAATCGGTAGAAGCCCAAGCGGTTTGGGAGTCGGGGGGTTGGGCTCTACTTTGTCGTTGAGGGTCCTTCTCACTCCACCTCCAAGCAGAAACTTTGATGAGCTTTTTTTGTGGCCAAATTTCCCAGATCCTGAGAGCCTCCATTCACCCCACCCAGCTCACTCCTGTGGTTTTCATAATACTGTTGCAGCTTGGCTAAAACAAAGCTCTCCAGACAGGTCAATAACCAACCTACACAGTCAGCAGTCTGTGACAGATTCCATGCCAACAAAGCCTTTAGCAATTCATTACTGTGAGGCGGTACAAGGCGAGGCCTGTCCGACTGCAGCCTGTTAATTACAATAAATCTTTAGCTTTTTTCCCCCCTTCAGTCCCACTCGAAGGGATGCAGGGACAAGGAAAGGGGGGTGGTCAAACCGGGGTGGGGTGGGGAAGGACACCGGTGAATGAGAGGAGCAGCACTGTGTGTGATGGACTTCAGTACATACTACACAGTAGTTAACATCTTTAATAAATGAATTTAAGTGCTCTAAACATACAGCATTTGTCCTATGTACAAGTTCAAACTTAAATTAATGGCATTTACATCGACTAAACTGGTGCTCCGACTCAAAAAGAGACGGGGAAAAAAAAAGGCAGTTGACTCAGAAAAGGTACTTTTGTGAACATTTACATTTAAACAACAAATTAACTGCCAGAAAAAACTAGTTTAAACACAAAGTAGGTGCAATTTCATTTGTAATTGAGCCTTGATTAAGCTTTTCGCAAATCACCCAGACAACAAATGTGACACCCCAAAGGGAGCAAAACCACGGCTACCCCAGAGGGCCGAGTCACTTGCATAAGGCACCATTAAAAGGTCAACAGTGCATTATTGGAAAGAAAGTACAAAAAAATCCAAAATGACTCCTCAAGGCAAAGAATGAATGAGAATGTTAGCAAGCAGGGGTGATCTGACAAACCAGAATGAAGGCAATGGATTTAAGTGTTAAAATATATATTAAAAAAAAAAAAAAAAAAGGAAATCGTCAAGGCTTTATGTACAATATTGTAACATTTAACTGTTTGCCGTTTAGCTGCACTTTTATTGAAACTATCTGGAGTCCTGATTACAGTGGAAACAGGAAATGAAGAAACCCTAGAACCATGCAACACCTGTCTATGATACTGAAGTTATAGTATAGTTGTGTTATACCTCTAAGCACACAGCTTATACAATTGGACTACAAATGAGCTTTGTAGCTTGTAAAAAAATAATAAACCAGGCTACATAACACATTGCACATTTAGTAGCTGCACCAAAAACACCAAAAAAGCTCCTGTCATACAGTGACCAAGAGAGGGGAGGGGTGTAGGGGGGTGTTTTGGTCCCTAGGTTACACAGACCAGACATGTCAGCACCTCTCTCTCTCTCTTTGTCACTGGCTCTGGTCAAACCCAAGGCCTCGCTAGCTTCAGAGAAGCAGGGCCCCCCCCTCCCTCACCCAAGTCTGGTTACCACACAAGGCAGGCAGGCAGGAGCTTCCTCCCTGCCTCATCCTCACACCGCCACCAGGGAAACACAAGCGGAATGCTTCTCCCAGAATGCTCAGTCCACAGCAACATCGGTACCAGCCCATCCACCAATCCCATCTCTTCTACCCCCCAAAATTCTCCTCTTCCTCTCCTCTCTCTTCCAGATGGGGAGGAGGGGGGTCCGGTAGCCAATCGCAGACATTCACAGTGCACACATGCTTGCCTCAGACAGTTTAGTAAAGTACCAGTGTATCTGCTGTCTGGGAGATGTCCCCAAAACATCATGCACCATACGTACAAATCATTCACTCTTTAATTGTCTTTTCTTTTTATTTCTTCTGTTTTTTTTGTTTAGTTTTGTCTTTTTGTGTGTGTCTGTGTGTGTTTTAAGTCCTTCTCAATCCAAAAAAAAAAACAAAAAGAAAAAACCGACAAAAAAAAAAACTTGCCCATCCATGATTTTGTCCTCTTGTTGCAACAGACGACCTTCAGAGCGCCTTTCTCCGAAGAGAGGTCCCGGAGGCACTGGGTTTCAGTATGGTGCAAAACGGCATGCTTTGGCTGGAACACTCTCCCGCCACCCTGCTCTGGGACAGTTCAACCAAGAGACTGGTCGGGAGGCGGCGTTTGTTTACATTTTTTTTTCCTTCCTCTCCCCTTTTCAAAACTTTTTTTCCCCCCCACTTTGTGGCGTCGCTCGGCGCTCACCCCGCTCTAGATGTGCCTCTTCATGTGAAGAGCCAGATGGTCAGACCTGGAGAAACATCTGTGGATAGATTGGGGGGAGGCGAGAGAGAAAGTCAGTAAGATGCTGGATGAGGCACGCTGTAGGGCATGAAGATAGTCGTTGCAATCTGCAGACCTAAACTGAGAAATTCGTAATATGAAGAAGCCAGTTGCTTCATTTTTCCTGCACCCTGGCTTTTCCTGATTTTTGTGTCAAAGACTCTAAAAATTAGAGTCCAAACATCAACGCAGACAAGCAATCTTGACATCTGACTCATAAGCTTCTGTTGGGCCTGAAATATGCTATGTCACATTTTTACTAGACAAACTGGCCAAAAATATCAACATGTGTATACTGAGTTAGCATTACCCGATATATCAGAGCGATCTATTCATTAGTCGAGTACTAGTTTTTTGGGCTACATGAATGTGCTTTCAGTCTAAAGACAAGCATCACTGCTAGGATGATGCATGGGAAGTGAAAATAATAAATTAAAAATCAGATCCCATGAGAACAAAAGCAGTCTTATCAGAAGCCCGGTGACGATGCTCGGAGATAAACAGTCCAGCTTACCTGTCACAGTGACTGCATTTAAATGGCTTTGCCCCGGTGTGCTTCCTGAAGTGTCTGGTCAGCTCGTCGCTTCGTGCAAAACGCCACTCGCAGCCCTCCCAAGAACACCTGTATGGTTTCTCACCTGCGGGAGCAAACAAGAAGACTGGTTAAAACCTGCGCTAACATTTCCTCCTGGTGTGATGACATGCTTGTTTCGTTCATTCAAATCAATCAGGAAGACAGACTGACAAAGCTGTCTGAAACCTGGGATACCACTGAACCTGTTGGCTCACAGGCTCTGCGTGCATGCAGCTCGAAACATGCCAAGAATGTCAACAGTGCTGCAGTGTGGCTGAATGTGTGGGATATTTAAAATGCAAAACAGAGGGAGGGGAAAAAAAGAAGAAGCCGCAAGTGCAATTTCACACTGCTGATCAAACACAAGGGACATTGGAATGACCAGTCAAAGCACCTCCCAGTTCAGTCCCCCCGGCTCCTCAGCCAGTCTCCCCTTTCCCATGGTGAAACCCAATCTGTTTTGAAGTCCTTTTATCTCCTACGTACAACCCCTCCCCCTTGTAAACCCCCCCCTCTCCTCACTCTCTCTCTGGCTCAGTCAGTCACATTCCAGATAGATTAGGTCACAGTTTAGCTATCCAGCCATGCAGAGCTAATACTCAGCGCTCCAGCTGAGGACATCATGCACTGTGGACCTTTAATTACATGACACAATGGGCAGACGATGCCATTAAGGTGGAAGACTGAATTAACAGCACTCCTGGCATCGACTCAATAAAATCTGAGATTTTATTTTTTTAAAGAAAGTACTGTCTTTCCTTGTATCCCCCTTTTCTGTTTTTACTCTGGGGCAGATAGAGCCGGGACTCACCTGTGTGTGTGCGCTGGTGTGCTTTTAGGTGGGAGCTCTTTGTGTAAACCTTGCGACACCCATTGAAATGGCACCTGTGCACACGCCTCCTGCCGTCCGGAGATGCGTCTCCGCAGGCAAGTCCCGTCTTTTCCGAGCTCTTTGCCACGCCGCCGCTCCTGATTTTGACCGGCAAGTGCAACTCGGCGTGCGTGCTCACCCAGCTGCTCATCGCGCCGCTGGCCTCCGAGTTGGCCTCGGGAGAGGATGGAGGTGTGCTAATGACAGAGGGGCTAAAAGGTCCAGAGCCAACCAAGACAGAGCCCAGAGGGTTGGAGGTAAAGCTGTGAGTGGGCGAGAGCTCCTCAGAACTGTCTGAAGCCTCGCTGCTGGCGTCTGAATTCACACTGTTGGTTTCCAAGATTTGGCTGTCCTGATTGTCCTCCTCGTGGGCCTTTGGGTCAGACTCGGCCTTGGCCTTATCCCCGCAGGCCAAGATCAGCTTGCTCCAGAGGTCCTCTTGGCTGTCGAACTTGAGGTCGGATGTGGAGACGTAAGGCTCGCTCTGCAGGTAGCGCTCCAGCTCCAAGCATGTCTGGATGAATGCAAAAGAAAAAGACACAGTAAGAACAGATGAGTCACAGCACATTCACTCATAGCAGCAAAATGCTTCTGCGAGAGGGGAAATCCTTTTAAATCATGCATGCGCACATCCCCAGTATGCTTTTGGCTGGTGGAATATTTGCTAAACGCTTACAGCGGGAAACCAGCAAATTTCTGCTATTTCTGCATGTGCAGTAATGAGGCTGCACTGATTAAGCAATGGAAGGAAAATTAAAGAAAAAACAACCAATATTTGCTGCTTCTTTGTATCACATGACGCACGCTGATATACGTCTTAAAAGTTAAGCCCCGATTTTCAAAACTTTAAACTTTTGATGGCCAATTTGGGGAAAAAATAAAGACACATGCTTCTAGAAACCGCCATTATTTGCATTTCCTGATGCCGGCATCACTAATCATGTGTCTCCTTTGCTCAGCTCAGCCCCCTCCACCGCTGATTGGGCATCATAACACGACGCGACCACATGGAGTTCATTGAGCAGCCTCAGCTCTGAGCTCTCCTGCAGCCAAACGTGCAGTGTCATTTCAGCACTCCACAATGACTCACTCAACAAATATAGAGTCCTTTTAAGGAAGCCGCTCAACTTCCCCCTCCAACATTTCAGCTGCTTGTCCTCATGCAGGACCGCTGTCATGCAATCAGTCCTTCCCCTCACTGTCAGCCCCTCCAAGCCCCAGCTGTGAAAAGATTCACTGACTCTAAATTTGCTAACTTCTACAGGGCCCTTAAAGTTAAAAAGCAAAAAAGGAGGAGGGGGGGGTCATTAGAAGAAGAGTTCTGAGACAGCAGCTTTTATAAATATTCTCCTCTAGGCCTCTGCAGCTTTTACACTACATTTTTCCAGCTGTGCTGGTGTCTACTCATGCGAGGAGGAGTAATTGGCCGAGGCTTGACATTTTGATATCGTTATGCCGTGGAGCCCATTCAAATCCCAAGAATGATACAAACATCTGCTTCGTAAAGGAAAGCAAATGCTCTGAAGCACATAGACGTATAACGCAGATCCCACAACAGACTTATAACCTTGTGATTTGAAAAGCACCGACAACGACATCCTCTCATGCTGATTTCAAACTGCACTTCCTTCCCACAACCGCTGTCATTCGCCAGCATGTGTCAGCAGCTGACAGAAGCACCCCAGTGCCCTGAAAGCATCGGCCGAAAAACAAGCAGAAGCCGTGCTCCAAACAGAGCAGTGGCAGTGAAGCAGCAGCACGCCGATTCTGCTCGAGTTACTCTCTCCCCATTCATCTCGGACTCCAGCTGTCAGACTGACACACTGATCCACTTCAGCCGGCCACAAACTTCAGAACCAAACAGAAAATGAAACGGGATCCGTCTAAGCAGCGGGAGCCTGTTTTTGTACAACCGTTATCAGCGTACATACACGGACATAGTACATATAAATACATTTGAAGTTGTCCGCCGTGTCATGTGTTACAGCAAGAAGAGCATGAAATCTGCTCAGTTCCGCTTTGCCTTACAGGCTCAAATTGAGACTTAGTAGTGGAAAAAAAGAGCTGCTAGCGGATACATTAACTTATATTCACCTGCTGCCAGTACTCCTCCAGTGACGGTAAGGCTGAGAAATAGCCCGTGTCGTGAACTATTTGAAGTTCTTGAAAGATGCTGCACATGGGTAGAACATCCATTTTTCCCCGAGCTTGTGATTTTTTTATTATTTAAATTTGTTTTAGCTGCACTTAAATATATTTTTCTCAGGTAGAAAACCCAGTGAAAGACACAGCAGCGATCCCTCCGCGATGCAAACGACTTGTACTCAGCAGCAGCAGCAGAAGAAGACTCCGCGCGTCAGTCAGCCAGTCAATCCCCCCCTTTCCTTCTTCTCTCGCTCTCGTTCAAGGTATTTGCAAACACTGCACCACACTGGATGGGGAACAACTGCGCTCTGCAAACTTCCCTCTTCAAACCTCGATGCCCCCTCCCCTCCTTCCCTCTACTCCTCTGCCGCCCCCTCGTCGTCATCAGTTACGCCCGCCTCCCTTTCCACCAATCAGCGACGAGAAGAGCAAGGGCCCGCGAATGATATCACAGCCGACCAATCGCGTCGGTCCGCTAACTCATCTCCGTTTCTAAGTGGTTCGTTTAACTCTCAGTGGCTCGTCTCTGATTGGCTGGTATTTATAGCCACATATATATAACCAGCGACTGGCTCTTTTCGCCGTAGTCTTTTTTTCTGTCGACGGTGTTTCGCCACAGACAGCGCATGTGAGCCGAAACAGTTTCTCTTCTGTGGCGAAACCTCTTGTGTACATGTGTGCAACTTTTGTCACAAGTAGCAGTTGCAACAGTGTTGTTTGAAGGGGGTTGTCTTCAAGGCCGTAACTGTGGCGAAGTGCTTGTGTTGACAAGAGCCATTGAAAGTTCCACTCGGTGAAGACGTGTCTTGGGACACGGTGACTAATGGATGGCAGGATATTATGTTATCACGACACACGCTGTCATTAGAGGAAACATGTAGACTTCTGCTTTATCGCTGATTTACTGAAGGAAGATCAAAGTTGCACTCTGTGGTTGAGGTTTGACAAGTGCAGCCCTTACTGGGGTTTTTTTTAAAGTATCTTTTTAAACCCTAATTTGCACTTAAAAGAGCACAACGCAGAATTAATATTCAACAGTAGTTCCCCAAAGTTAAAGAGTTTGTTTTACCCCAATTTAATTATTATGATACATGGAGAAAATCCTGTATAAATTAACACTCAATTATTCCCAAGATCATTCTAGACCATGTTTAGGCGGGAATTTAACCAAATCTTTGAGCCTAGCTTTGCACTGCTGTGCCCTGTGTTTGTGTAGACAGGAAGTGAGGAAAACACACTTTTAGAATAGTTCCACTACTTGTCTTCATCTTTTGTTTTAAAATGAGAAGTGAGAAGTACTAGTGCTGTGCCATACTGCACATTTTGATATGCCCCAAGTATTGCCGATACCGATACTTTCAACTTATAAAGGCAGCTTTTGTAGGGGAGAGGAGTGCGTCATGATTTATACAATGAATTCTGAATGCATCTTAATGACTCTAAGTCACCACGATTTTTACTTCCACAGTAATTAGTTAACATGAAAGCAAACTTTTTGTGTCTTTGTAAACTTTTTTTTCTTTTACTTGAGACTTAAAATTTAAATGTGCCTGTCTTTGGGTCAGCTTCTGTTGTTTAAATGTGCTATAGGCTATAAAAAAAATTAAAAAGGGCATGACAGTCAACACTATCAGACAAGACTAACATTTTTCATAGCCTGGATGTTTCTTTTCACATACCTATACTTTAGTGTAGGCAGACTCTAACAGTACGCATAGTTGTGTTTATCAAAGGAGAAACGTGACAGTTTACACCAACACAAAATTCCTTCCTGTCATCTCGCGGATGACGTTTCATTCCAGTAGCATTCCATCACATATCTGGCCATTACTCTACGTCACCCAGCTTTATTCTTATCATTTCCTCTTTGGAGAATTACTCGCGTGCCACAGAGGCATCTCCTTCCTGCAGCTATTGCATAAGTTCACAGCACTGAGTTGCTGCACAGCCTGGCACAGCTGGTCCTCATGAGATAAACAACACCACAACACAGGACTTGCATTGTGTTCTAAGTGGCACTATTTTTCTGTCACTGGCCCGAATAGACAACTGAGCGCCCTTTGTGCTGCTCTCAGCTGTGAGGTCACGTTGGTCACCCAGAGCATCTGATTTGGTCATATGGCAATGGGATGTCTTGTGAAGCCTGGAGCTGGCCTCAGTAGCCCTGCAAAAGAATTCCACTCTGCTTTGATGTTACTAATGGGGCTATTCATTGTGGCCCCTCCAGGACTCAGCAGACATGTCCATTCTATAAGAGCTTTTAAAACTTCTTTTGTCACCGAGTGAAATGTAACAGAATGTGCGGCTTATCATCGTACAATAATATGCCCGGCTTCATTATTCACGCATTTCCGAAGTTGCCAGAGCTTACACCGTTTGATGAATAACAGAGTACGCCGCCGGGTCCCGTCGGAGCAATAGTGGGCAGCTCCGCAGTAATCACTTCCTTCAGAAGACCTCTTAGATGAAGCATTTAGAGAATGCACGGGGTCCTGCATGGCAGCTTTTATCTCAGAAGGCCAGGTCCGGAGCTTTATCATCGTTATGTAATCCCAGCCCAGCCAGTAGCCACAGGAAAGAGCAATTACAGGATGACCCATTTCAATGAATCATTGTCAACCCAATCAGTGAGTTGTTCTATGGGGTTTTCTGAATATCCTGGGTGCAGTGGAGACCTACTGATGTGTTTTAAAAGTGGGTTTGGGAAGAGAGATTAGGCTGATCTCCAGTTTTTTTATCAGCTTCCTGTAAGTTATGACTGGACGTGAGTATCTGATTAACATAGATTACGTCTAAAAAGTTTGATGCCTAGTTCTTACAAAACATCTAATGATGTCACTTTTGCCTTGTGATGGACATTTAACTATTTATAGACTGAGGATTAACCGATAAATTGGGTATGATATCAAGAACAGCCAAACATGAACATTTTTATTAGTTGCAGCCACAGACTGTATACAAAAGTCAGATGTGGCCACCATGACATCGGCCACTGCTTAGAGAAGTCCCAGCCTGAAGCCTCGAGTTGAACATGTTGGTTGTGTTTCATAAACTCAGAGCAAGTGAGCCAAACGGTTGTTTTCCCTCAGATTTCTGCACAACCACACAACTATGAAACCAAGGAGTTGCTCCCTGCTGGAAATGACAAAGAATACGAGGCAGTTCTTCACTGCCTTTTTTAAGCAGCAATCAATGCAGCAATGATATTACTTTTTGTTCCAGTTTAATGTGACACAATGTACAATTTTAAAGAGTGATAGATTTATTTTTTTAAGGGACATGACTTGTGTCTTTGACAGGTGAAGCAGTCATTTTTGGCACAAAGTGGGACAATCATGAGAAAGCTTCGAGACGAGTAATTGAAGCACTTGCCAATGGGAGCTGATGATGGTGAATCCATTCGTGTGTTGCCTTTGCAATGAACACCTGGAATGTCCAACCAGCTACAAAAATTTATGAAATGAGAAAATCAGTTTATGTGTGAATTATATATAAAGTAGATTGGGAGCTTTCAGGCCCGCTCCCACTTTGGATCCAGGAACCAGACACCCTCTCTACTGTAAAAAAGCTTACAGTTGGGCTGAAAGGGTTTAGACCCTGAATCCTCCCATAGTTACACCGCAATAGGCCTAGGCTGCAAACTAAGGGCTTCCCATGATGTGAAGTGTTTCTTCTTCACGCACCTTTTTTCATTCACATGTGTTTATACACCACTCTATATTTAATCATTAGTTATTACTAATCTCTGTCTGTCTTCCACAGTGTGTCCTTTGTCCTGTCTCCTTCCCTTCGAAGGAAGTTTGGATGTTTCTTCCTGTTAAAAGGGAATTTTTCCTTCCCGCTGTCGCCAAGTGCTTGCCTAAAGCGGGACATTTGATTGGTCCGATTTTATTGTAGAGTTTTTACCTTACAATATATAAAGCGCCTTGAGGTGACTGCAGTTGTGATTTGGTGCTATATAAATCAAACTGAATGGAATGTGATCAGGCAAATGACCAAATGAGAAGTTAAATTTATGAGCAATTAAATACACAAACACACCTCTTGTGTGTAAACTTAAAGCCACAGCACCAATGACACAATTACAGTTAAACTACCTGCAGAATAATGAATTTTAGAAAATGAACTACCAATAGTAGCCTTTTCTTTAGCTCCACATGCAAACACACTAGACATTTATACACAACAGATAAACAAGATAAATGAGCTGATGTTATAATTTACTTTAAGTGTCAGTGTCAAACGCTGTTGGGTAACAAATTTGTGTCCGCGGCATCTTGGAGCAGACGTGGCTGACTCGAGAAATAAACTCATTATTTGCCTGCTTACAATCAGAAGGCCAGTTAGTAATGAGGCACAGAGCTATTGATAGAGATGCATTGCTCTCCTCTGGGGCCACTGAAAATTTGTCCAAGCTTAAATAAAATGAGAATAAAAATAACTGATTGGAAATCAATGCACATACATCATTCACTCTTTTGCTAAAAGGAGAAATGGAAGGAAAGAGAGAAGGAATCGGGGGGGGGGAGCTCCTGGAAAATCGATATTCATTCGAATCATAAATCAGAATTGAGTCAGTGCTCGTGTGGGGAGGGGGAGATAATCATTGGCCTGGTTTTGGATTACACACTCCACGTGGCTGAGGCTCGTCCAGCCTGCAAATGTGTTTAGTGTTGTTGCAGTCCCCTGCTTGCTACATTACCTGCCCCCTCCTGACAAACACATACACACACACACACACACACACACACACACACACACACACACACACACACACAGACATGTTGAGATCCTCTCATTGAAATGCATTGATGGTTTAGGGCGACGCCTACCTTACGTGCAGCTGTCAGGCAACGCTTGGGACAGATCAACACGTGCGCACAATGGGTCATGCGGTGTCAACCCCATCAGGTCGTCAGTGAGGAGCCCCTGGCCCCCCAGCAGCTCTTGACCTTGAGGATGAAGAGTGGGCCCCATGAGTGCGTGGATGTGTGTGTTTTAGCTGAGCGGACATGAGACACAGCAATCAGTCACAATGCTCATGTGATGTTTGGCGATAGAGGGTCGTGAATTGCTTTGTGTGCTCGCATTCAGAACAGGCTGATATATCAGTTTGCTGATATACTGGGGTGGAAATCAATATCGTCCACCTCCAGTACGATGGAGGGTCGTCCCCGATCAAAGCTGCACTCAGAGGGCAAAATAGATCTTTCTTTGTTTTCGGTAAGCAGGCCTGGGTTGGTCATCCCGAGCGTTTGAGATTTTCATTTTTAGTTTGTGTCTTTATACACATGCGATAGAGCATTTTAATTCCATATTTATCATCACTGACCTTTAAAGTACATCAATTTAAGTATGCTGAGCTCAGCTCTGCGGCTAATTTGCAATCAACAGCTCTGCCATAATTAAAGACAAAAACAGTTCCTCAGAATGTCTTGGCCTTAGGAAAGGTGCCATTATTGTCCATTTATACCTTCTATTTAATTTTATTGCCAGATTTCTTACTCAACAGAAAAATGAAATGATGCTGATGAGGTTTTTCTTTTTTCAGCTCATTCATTGTTATGTCAGTGGATGAGATTTCTCAGGGGAGAACAACAAGATATTATGCAGCACTGCTGCCTGATTCTACCAGGCGCATCCAACTAAATACTGGAACCAGTTATTTTCAGATTTGAAAAAAAAAATTGAATTATTGTTGATATTTGTTCATTTGGATTAAAAAACCCCCAAAGAAACAAAAACAACATCAAGAATCAAACATGTATGGCAATGTCACTCATTCTGTGGTTACTCGTGGTCCCCGGAGAATATATCCTGCAGTCTGTGGAGATTCATTGAACTTTTCTAGGTAAAGTTTTCAGTAAAATGTTTCCACTCAGTGAAAGATTCACATTTACGTAAATGAGCGCCATAATTCCTAGAAGATGAACCTCACAGACATTGTATTGCATCGCTACTTTTGTAGATCTGCTTAGGTTTGCTTAGTTTTATGGGTGATTCACAAAATTTGAACTGTTTTCCAAACAGTGCGACGTGCAATGTGTTAGTAAATCTGGCCTTATTAGTATTCTTGGATAGACATGTCGTGAAATTGGGTCCAAATTCATGACACTGTGGGGATAAATTGTGACAACTTTCCAATCACATTTATTTCAGCGCCACAAAAGTCAGCACGACCAATCATTTATAACTAAATACCAACAAAACTGAAAAAGTGGGGTCAGTTCTGGACTGTGTTTAGTGCTAGTTAGCAAATGTTACCCACAAATGTAGTCACATAAACGTAAGATGGTGAAAATTGCACAGTGAATGTGATAAATATCTTACATCAAGACATTATAAGAGACATTATAAGAGCTCTGAATAGACATGCGTGACAAAATTACAAAATGGGGAAAAAACTATTGTTTTCATCCAGTCTCACTTACTTTCTTTGGTCCCTTTAACGATTGTAATTAAAGTTAATTTGGAGACTTCATAATTAAAGTGTTACCATGCCAAGAAGCAAGATTTTTAGAAATAATTACCATTGCGTTGCCTCGCTTCAGCATGCAGATTCTTAGTCTTTATGTGTTGCATATACCCAGCTCACAAGCAAGCAATATGTGAGGATTAACCAAACCATTTAAACCTTAAGGTTATATTATTTTAAACATAAATCATTAAAATATTGAAATAAAACACTCAATAAATGAGAGATTTTAAACACGTGGTTGCTGTGCTGCCTTGAAATCCGTTCGCAAAGAGCAAAAAAGTGTCCGTGTCAAATCACAAAGGACCGTAACGTAGCAGGAGTTTGGAAGCGTAGAAACTTACGTATGCTGGGGGTGTTTTGACAACAGCAAATTACCACTGACCGTGCAGGCTGTGTCATACAGCCTTAAGGTTATCACTCGAGTGAGTAGCAACAGTGAGTCTGTTTCTGTGATTCACAGACATGCTCTCGTAGCCCTCGGGAGTCTCGCTGCTCAAATGAAACAAACAGTCTCCAGCTACATTTCTGGAACATAGAAAAAAACAAACAGTGAAAGGACCACACATACCCCCTACAAGCTGAGCTTCATTCACTTCTACCAATACATATTGTGCCAGCCAAAGATTTCAAGTAGCGCTTTGTTTGAATGCCGCTGTCACACGGGGAGCGATTTCAGCAGTAGATCTTAAAAAGTGCTGGAAAATCTGCGGGACAGTTCAATGGTCATTGTCTCACACGGGGTGGTGCATTCAGGGGCTGCAACTTGTTTTTTTCCCTCTAGTGATGCCAACACTGCACTAAAGGCTGCTACCATTATACGGGGTGGAAGAATGTTAAGCATTTTATTATTTTCTGCCAACCTCTGTGGGAACCAGCACTCTCTGGCTCTTTCGGGGGCTGGCCACTTTATAAACACTGGTCCAACCCACTGATTAGAAAGCTGGGCTGTACACTCACTGTACACTTTAGGGTGTGAGATAGGAGAAAGAAGAGTGTTTAGCTGTGTGTGTGTGGGGGGGGTTATCAGGTCAACATGACCGTGAGCACAGTGAGCTGAATGTGGTATTCCCAGCTTCTTGTACAGGATCAACTATCACCCAGTTGCAGAAAACAGGCCAGCGAATTCCTCGTGCATGAATAACACTCACAGTGACTCACAGTTTCGTGATATCTGTAATCTACAATCTCTCTCATGTGGAAGTGACTGTTGTTTTGCTACTTTAATTAAATATCTGCTTAAACATCGCTTTTGCAAGGGCCTGTTCTCGTTTATTTTCTGCACATTACAGCCACCCACATCTCGGACGGTTTGGCTCGTGGTCGATTCAGGTTGTCGGTATAAACTGGGATAAACGATAGCCACTCGCCGCTTTTTTTCTCATTACAAAGGTTAATGGGTTGTTTCGGAAAAGCGGATTATTTTTATGATATTTCCAGAGATGGGTTTTGCGTATGGCGAAGCAGACCAACATCTGCTCCAGTGCACCGCGTTTGTGTAAAACAGTCTGTTGTTACAAATTTCGCCAAGCTGGGAATAAAAAAATGTCTCAACTTCTTTTGTTTTCGCTGTCTGTGCAGATATAGTCTTTAGCCTCCACCGCTCTTTTTCTATTCTTAGACTTCCTTTTATCCCCATGCACAAAACTAATCCCTGTGTCAATCTTTAATCCTCAAGCCACAACTCACCTGGCGTCATGTTACTTGGGAGGAACTTCCTTATTTGGTAAAGCCATTTGACATAGAGAAGGGGAACTACACAGCCTGCAGCTGTTTCACACTGTATTGTGGATTTAATATGTCATTTTGAGTTGATTCCAAAAATCCAATAAGTATAACGAGCTTTGTACCCTTTTTTCCTTCTCATCTTTTACCAAATCTGCGTTTACAGTCACCTCTCCTGAGTTCACATCTCAATATAAGTCACTGACCTAGGATACAGTCTTCTGCCGAGGGGGTCTTTGTCCTCACACAGCTGTGAACAATGTGACTCCACTGCTTGCTTATCGTGCTCACCTGATCTGTGATCTGTCACAGATCTGGGTCACAAATGAGTTTCGGATGAAACTTTACGATAAAGGCAGAAGTGAAAAGGAAACAAAACAAGCAAAAACGTGGAGAAATGGCTTTGTTTTCATCCACTGGGTCAAACAAAGTGGGACTTTTCCTCCCCCCCTGGTTTGTGTTGTAACAAACAACCATTTAAAGTGAAACTTGGAGCAGCAGGAGCACTGCAGTATGAGTAAGCCTTTAAGAGCCTGCTTCCTTGTATCAATCCAAGTGCAGGGTAAGACTCATCCAAGCAAAGTTTATGGCACTGTAAGCAATGAACTTTGGAAAATCTTTATTGTGAGCTGCGCTTTATCATAATTGCGTTTTCGTCAGGATAGCTGATCAGCAGCAGCTGATGCAGAGTGTGAACTTTAGGTGTCCGTGCTGTATAGGAAACACATCAGCTCTGCTGCACCTTTCACTAAGGTCGTGACTTTTAAAGGTTGACTCCAAACAGGCTTTGTTGACTCAGCGCCTGTCTGTACATTAGGACACACGGAGTCGGCAGGCTAACCGCTGGTCGTTGCCAAAGTAACAAATCCTACCCAGTATGACCTCACCTACCAGTGAACGCTGCTGAACTTTGAACGGTTATGTCATTTATTTGATCTGTGTGTCATCGGCATTTCCTTTTACAAGTTCCTCCCCTATGTCAGCCTCTCTCTGTCCCTTAACTTTGCTTGTTTTCTTTCCCTATCAAAAGGAAATCCTATCCTGAAACCCCTTGTTTCCCTTCATAACCTTTTATGCCGTGGCTTTTGTCAGGCTCCATTGTGAATTTTCTTTAGCCTAATCGTTTCCACGATAGCCCCTTTCTGAGGGCATTTTCCCAAGATTACATAATAGGTGAATGCTTGAGTGAACACTTTGATCTATGGTGACCCACACAGTGTAGGTTTCAGTTCCAATTAGAGGTAACATACATACTGGTGACAAATTAAAGGAAAAACCTACATCAGCTGTCTCAGTGAAGTGTTGGACCACTACAACCCAGCAGAGATGCTTCAACGTGTCTTGCTTGCACGAGTCACTTAAATTTTATTGCACATTCTTTTACTTATATTTCCCCATTTGGAGTTTTTTGATGGAGGTGACATTTGAACATTGATAGGACACACCACAGAGCATGACCGGTGACTAAACTGCTTCATCCCACCACAGAAAGCAGCAGTGTTAAAAAGCCTGCACTCCACAGGCACGTTCAGGTTTTTTCCTTTAATTTGTCATTCGGCTGTAGCTAGTGTGTCCGAAAGAGGAAAACAAACTATGCAGCGACTCTGTGTAATAGGCTTGGTGCGACAGCGAAAGGCAGATTTAATAAATAATCATTAAGGTTGCCATAAAAACAACTCTACTCACTGTCATCATCTGGTTGCCGAAGCAATCAGATGATAATCATCAAGATTCTGTCTCTCTCACTCCTCCCCTCCTCCTCTCTCTTCAGCAGATACCTTTGCCCAGCTGAGAGTGACTCATTCATATCTCATGACTGCTTTCCAATGAAACTTGTTGTTCCAAGCGGCGGTTTCCGGGAAGCAGGCGGAGTGGTGAATTATACCATCACACCACCACCGGCTCCAGGGAGTAAGACTGACATAAACAAATACACCGAGTACAAACTGTACATACTAATGGCCTCAATTGCTTGTCAAACAGATGCTGATGCAGACTGACGCCTGACTTGTTCCCGACTGAATCTGCAAGTAGTCTCTTAGAGATAGAGAAGGCAGGTAATGAGCTAGCTCTAATCCAGCTACTGTTATCACCACTGATACTTAGAACCACTGCTGACACTATTAACAGATTGCCTGCTACAGCTACCACTATGCATAGTTTTACTTCTGCTTTGATCATATATGCAGCTAATAATACAACCACTTCGTCTTTAGACTTAAATAGTTCGTCTTCTTGGAAAACGTGTCACATCGTTATGAGATCAACAACTCGATAAGTCGCATCTCAGATTTCGCCGACTTTCCCTGTTCATGTGGTATTCATGTGATCTGTCATGTCTCTGTGCTAAATGTGAAGCTACAGCTAACAGTTACTCAGCAGTTAAAGCAAACCTGACTAACTGCACATCACGTCAGCTTCAGCAATCAAGCCAGTGAATTACTAACAGAGCTTAGCTTCATATTTAGCACAGAGACACGACAGCATGCGTTAATCTTATCTAACTGTTATAAATAAAGTGTTTATTTACACACTCACTATTTAAATATATATATAGATAGAATCAGTTAAAATAAATGTTTCTTCCTGTTCTGGGTTGTTTTGTGATCATCTGGATGAGTCATGGTGGATAATGGCTATGACTGTGGTTCAGTGGAGTCCCAGAGCCTTAAACTTTCCATTCTGACAGATGTCAATGACTTTCTTTGTCAACTGTTTCTTTAGATTGTTGGTATGATTTAAATATTAAATATTAAAAATATTAATTCTGATTATCTGTGTGCAAAAAAGGGTACTTTTTCAAAACACTATGAAAAAAATGAGTCCCCGAAACAGTCTGAGAATAGACACCCTGGTAGCCTAAAACCAAAAATATTGAGAGCATTCAAGCCTCCTGCTGAGCACAACATGCAGTTCTTTAAAAACTAAATAAGCCTGTTTTAATGGTCAGTGCTCTGTGAGCACTTAGTTGAACTGTTTTCACACAAGAAATTTTCTCAACACTACCTGATGGAGTTGCGTTTGAGAACACCACACTTTAACCCGCGTTTAGCTGTCACGCAACATTGTGATGACAGTATAATGCTACGTTACTGGTGCTCGTTTGTGCTTGTGCTCATTTCTAATGAGGGGATCATGAAGCCTCCAGCACTGGATGTGTGTCTATGCAGGCCATTAAACAAGACTCACCTGCATGTTGATGTGAGACAGTTCTCACATCAACATCTATGGGGCAAAATGATCAGCAATTACAGTGTTGACTTAGCTCTACCAATGCGGCTCTTTCTGGAAACAAGGTGAGCTGTTAAAAGATTTTGTGAGGTGTTTTTTAACACGTCTTCCAAATATGTACAGTGTGCACCATTGGTGGCAATTCAACAACTGGTGACCTGTACGTGTCTCTCGCCCTATGGCTCAAGCCCTGTGACCTTGAATTGGATAATCAGAAGAAAACGGATGGATGTTTAGGTTTAGTTATTAAAAACTACTTTGTTGTGTTAAGTAAAAGATTACGGTTTGGGACAAAATGTACCGCTTCGTGTCAGTCACCCCGCACGTTAAAAAAAGCGATGAGTTGTGATTGGCCAAGCCTTGCTGTGTGACAAAGAGCGACCGCGGACACTATGCTTCCAACAGTGTCTGAAATTCATGTGTGAAAGCCGCTCAGCCGTTTCTCTGCACAAACATGTTGACATGTGCAGGCGCACAACATGTCGTTAATATTAAAGAATGTGTGAAAGCGTCTCTGCAATGATCTCCCAACCAGTGTCATTTTGAAGCCTGGCTAAAAGGACAGACACCGCCAGGCCTGCCACGCCACGGCAGCAAGGTGACACAAGAAGACGGACGAGACTAGATGGCAGACTAAGCGAAAGGTAAACAGACAGGCAAACAGGGCAGGGGCAATGCCCCAGAGAGCAATGACACGAGCTAGTGCCTCCCAACCGCGACACACAGACCCAGACTGAGCAGGGGAGCGGGCGGGCAGACGGGAGGGGTGGCTTTCAAATGACTGAAGAGCCGAGCGTAGACACACAGCACCCTGCTCACCTCAAACGCACCGCCTGTAATGACTGGAGACATGCTTGCCTTCCCTAAGGAGAAAAACAAGAGGATGTGGGGGGGTTCACACACACACACACACTAACACGCACGCACGCTCAACACCACCTCTTCCCCAAGAAACCCTAATGGCTGAGGCTCAATAAACAACAGCAGTGGCAACAACACCCAAATAAGCCATGACAGCATGCGCGGTACCTGAGCGAGTTTCTAATTGATCATTGTCGGCTGGAGACTCCACACTTCTTGCTTTCATTGTAAGACATGTCTCATGCGTGGCGCAGTCACACTTTTGCATCATGGCTATTCTTGGCTCAGAGCTGTGCATTCGAAACCTCTGGAATTCGAAATTGTGAGCTCGTCTTGTTTTAGCTGTAAACATATTCCAGAAAGATTTATTCATAGAGAGCGTGCTCTTTTTTTTCTTTTAAATTTCATCTGATAATACACAAGAACTATTCCCTGTCGCACAGCTCCAAACTGTCAGCTAATCCAGACGTGCAGTCAAAGCATGTCCAACATGACCGAGCAGCTGGCTGACCTATTGTGAGAATTAATTAGCAGCCACGGCAGATTTTAGCACAGTTATTTGGGACTTTCTGTACGTAGGTGTGATATGTGGGTTAGTGGTGAGGGGGGCGACGTGGCTGGGCATCGTGTCATCTCGGGCTATCGGGTGGTGACGGCCACTCAGAACAGCCTCAATAAGCGTGCTGATCCCAGCCGAGCCTGCTGACCACCACAGTTAGCGTTCCCTCCCTTTACAGCCGCCTAATCCGGGAATTTAACAATACGCCTGGCCTTCCAAACCAGGGATCAAATTCTCCCGGTTGACTCTGCATTAGCCCAGCCAGCACATGCACCCCAGGCCCTGTGCCCACCCACAAAGCCAGCAAGCAAAAATTCACACGCTGACACCCTTGGTTCATTCTGCAGCTACACACACACAGAGAACACTCAGTAACAGAGGGATGTTAATAGGAGTTTTTTTTACCTTCATTTCCCATTTATTTCCCTGCTCTTGCTCCTCTGTGTCCTGACACAGCTACCCCTTAAAAATAAATTTAAAACCAATTGAGATGCTGTGTTATGCTTCCCGACATTGACAAAAAGGTGAGGATTGTAGGCTGTGTTTGCGCAGCGGCAATAGGATTAGATCCAGGGAGAAAAGAGATGGGAAAACTGGACACATCCTGACATGTAATTAGGGTACACTGCACTTTGGGAGCATTGCAATTAGTGAGTGTCATTTCCTAGTTTTATTTTGTTTCTCCGTGTAGTCACCCTTCCAGCATTTCAGTTCACGTGGACGCAAGGTCAGATAGAAGAGATACCCCAGCCTGTGTCGGAACCTCTCAGCTGTACGCGGTAATTACTGGTGTCCTTGATATTTGATGTGAAATGGTGGATGGTAACCTTTAGTGTTTGCCTGTTAGCTCACCCCTCCTCCTCTCAGTGCTCCTGCCCTCAATTGCTGCCACCACCGCCGCCCTCCCCTCTGCTCCCGGGAGCACGGATGGAAAACAGGAGGCTCACTTTGGAGGGAAATGTGAAGTGTGCTTGAGTGCCAGCTGGTGTCTTGGGATTGGTTAAACATCCATTGGCCAAATGGTGACCTGTCATCGCTGTGAAGCGGGATGACACTGTTTGATGGGACCTGCTGTCCAGGAGAGGATGTGTGAAAGGACAAAAGGACATGGGATTTCAATCTTTGCTTCATATTCCATTCATAAATCTGCAGAATGCAGCAAAAGTTTGATTTGACAGCAGAAAACAAACCCCAGATTTGGATGAGAACACAGAAAGTTGTTAAGATTACTATGATACTACTTTAAAGATCCTGAAGTGAGTTCAGCCCCTTTCAGACTGGGCAAAAACCCATTTTTGTCTCTAATCACACAGTTCGTTCCCAGGCTCAATAGCATTGCGGTATTCCTGGGTATTTATCAGCGCCATCTCGTTTTTTGCTCCTTCTCTGCTGCAGTGCCACGATGACTGTTTGTAACTGCCGCCTCCTGTGACTTTTTGTCCATCTGTTTCATTCAAGCAGCTCAGACACCGTTCAGCGGACACTGACATTGAAGAGACTGAAGTACAAAATAAAAAGTCCCCGTCCAGTGTGAATATGATGTCAAAGGCCCACTAAACCAAACTAAGATTTAAAGAAAACAAGCTTTGTGGGGGCATGAGGGTTACCAACACTCAGATTACTTGTTTGGCAGGAGTTGTACTTCTGGGAAATCCCAGAAACCTGTCATCAGCTTAGATGATGTGCTGCTTTTACTAATCTATTTTTGTTGGCAGAATGGATCTCTTTACCATGAGGAGCGCTGCTCATAGTTCTAATAACTGAAAGCACATCTGTTTCTCGGTTTGATGAGTGTTTCTCTTGTCTGATCGTCCTTGGGACAGGGCTGTCCTGTTCACTGTGAGCGGCACTCATTTCTGGAATGACTGTTTGAGCACAGTTGGAAGTGAAATGACAAATAAACAATTAGAATGTATAATCCGAATCAACAATACACACATCATGCACAACATTATGGACACCTGCCTAATATTATCTTGGTCCCCTTTTGCTGCTATAACAGCCTTGATCCATCGAGGCATGGACCCCACTAGACCCCTGGAGGTGTGCTGTGGTATCTGCACCAAGATGTTAGCAACAGATCCTTAAAGTCTGGTTATTTGTGATGCGGGGTCTCCATGGGTGAGGCTTGTTTGTCTACTACATCCCACACATGCTTGATTGGATTGAGATCTGGGGAATTTGGAGGCCAAGCCAACACCTCAATCTCAGTTTTGTGTTCTTCAAACCATTCCTGAACCTTTTTTGCTTTGAGGCAGGTTGCATTATCCTGCTGAAAGAGGCCACAGCCATTAGGGAGTACCGTTTCCATGACAGGGTTACATGGCCGTCCACAATGTTTAGGTAGGTGACACGTGTCAAAGTAACATCCACATGGATGACAGGACCCAAGGTTTCCCAGGAGAACATTATCCAAAGCATCAGAATTTTGCCCAGCTTGCCTTCTTCCCATAGTGCATCCTGGTTCAGGTGTTCTCCAGGTAACTGATGCACACGCACACTGGGCCAAACATGAGATGTAAAAGGAAACGTCATTCATCAGACCAGGACACCTTCTTCATTGCAATGTGGTCCAGTTCTGATGCTCACATGCCCATTGTTGGTGCTTTTGGAGGTGGACGGGGTCAGCTCAACAAACTGTGCTACCCTGTGTATTCTGACATCTTTCAGTTACAGTAGCTTGTTCCCACGTGCATAAGGGAGCCTTGCAGACCAGTCAGGGTAACGCTCCATCAGAATAAGCACTAACTTTTGGTAGATACTGACCACTGTAGACCAGGAGCGGTCCACCAGAGCTGCAGTTTTGGAGCCGCTCTTACCCAGTCATTCGTTTAGCCATCACAGTTAGGTCCTCGTCAAACTCTCTCAAATCCTTACACTTGCCCATTTTTTCCTGCTTCTAACACATCGAGTTTGAGAACAAAATGTTCACTTCCTCAATAATATCACTCACCCACTAACAGGTGCCATGATGAATCACTGTGCTGTTCACTTCACCTGTCAGTGATCGGAATGTTATGCCTTATCTGTGTATGTCTATATTTAATAACTGAGATTTCAGCTTGTTTGAATTTACCCTTAAGCAGATAAATGTGAAAAAAGCACCTTCCAGCACATCGTTCTGCACTGTCAAGATCAAACATCAGCAAAACACCTTTTTGAAAAGAGGGGAGGCTTTAACCTAAGCCCCTAAATCCTTGTACTAATACATTCGTAAAGGTGCTAAAATGATGAGCATCAGAACATTAAGGATCCATAAAACGACCTGCATTGCTGTTTACCAGGTAAAGAAACATTCTTGAGGGGATTTGTGGGCTGGACTTGTGATTACTTGCTCATATAAAAGCTTATGCTATAGCCAGAGCACTGTGACTCCAACGTAGCCTATGGCCACTAATTAGACTAACAACAGTCCCACCGACAGTCTCTGATGAGCTGCTTTAATTGGCAGAACAACAACTGAAGAAAGTCTCTTGGCCATTACTGCAAGCTACACCTGAGATGGTGAAACTGCTGCATCAGTCTGATCATACAAACTCATCGTAATAAAAGAGCTCCGGTGTTTTCATAGCGGACATCTGTCATTGCTGCAAGTGCTTTAAACAGCATCCTATAGAAACCCCATGTGAAGACACGGAAAAGCAGCTTGTTGCAACACGCCAGGTGTTTTGACAGTCGGGTGATGTTACACACCTCTCCAAAGCACCTACGTGAAGTGTGTTGTACCAACCTCAAAACACGCCCCCCTCCCCAGCTGAATAGCAGTGGCTGATATAACACAAAATCACACCCATCAGTCAGAGTGCGCCATGTTTACATTCGGCCCCTCACTGTTTTTCTTTGGAGGTCCCATTGAGAGGTAAGCGCTGATGGAAGAGGTGAGGCGCTTGTGCACAAATATACACAAACACCTGCATATTTGAGATGCCTTGTAGAAGTTATCTTCCCAGTCCACTGTAAACACGCACACACTAATCTCAGGGTACATCCTTTATAAAAGCCGAGGAACTCCTGCCTTATCTTCTTCAAACAAAAAATGGCAGCCGGGAAACGCTGCCTGGATCGACTGGAATGAACTGTGACGTGGCCATCAGCTGGGTCTTGTCCCAGGAAGAAAGTGGGCAAGTGGGGGAAAAAACAAAACTAACCAAACCAAAAACCTGGCTTTTCTTACACATGGGTTTGTTCTAAAACACATTCCGAACCAGGAAGCAATCTCCATAAACAAGGCAAGATTGGGAATATTTCCCAGGTCACTCCTCTGATAGGAAATATAGACGAACATCAATAAAAATACCACAACTGTACTGCAATAGGCTATAATATTGCAATTACAATTGGTTAGAGAATTCAGCACTGAAATGATAATGGCTTTCTATTACAGGCGTGGCAATAAAGTCATTCGGAGCCACATTATCTACACATATTGATATTTTTTTGGTCATTACTTTTGCAGCTAGTTTCAAGTCAGCCATTCTATAGGGCTCCTATTGATTTGGTGTGAAACCGGCATCCGGTGATATAAAAGTGGAAGGAGCAGTGAATGTGGCAGAGTGACTGAGGTCAGCTGCGCTGTCCAGTCGCATTCACCGTCCTCATCCCATTGTCTACCCGTGAGTGAAGAGCTGAATGCACACTTTTCTTTCTCTTCGATAAACTTTTGACCTTTCAGTATCTCCTTCTTCTGCTTTCTTTGGCCCGTGAGTCCGTGTCATGGAGGCCGTAGGTGATTTATTCTGATAGCGTATGCAGCTGAGTCGCAGGGGAGGAAAAGTTTGCTAAACTCGACCCGGTGAATACTCCACTTGCGTCGCGTTTAATGGCTCTATTTTGAGAAACCAGGTCAATGCTTCTCGTGTCGGGAGAGCATCCTTCACTCCCAACCTGAAACACAACCTCTGCCGCTTGCTCCAGGTAAGCATCGTTACGCCGAAGCCGAGCCATCGTCGGGGCACGCCGCCGAGCATTTGTCACAGATTGCACGAGCGCTGGCTGGTTATTATTTCTGGAGCCTTGTTATAGAGCCTCATTGTTGATGCTCACTCCAGGCGCTCGCATGCATTTTCGTCACGCGCGCTCATCTCCCGACCTTTCATCAGATGTCATTAGCATCAGGTTGTGACCGATGTTCCTAAAAGCTCTGTGCACTGAGATCCCATCGGTGCGGTTTTTTAAATTTTTTTTTATTTCAATAAAACGAGAGCCATGAAGAGAGAGCGAGATGAAGGGAGCTCGAGGGGAGTGATTGCCACCTGCCACTTCATTCAACTGCATTTTAATCTGGGGTGTCTGGAGGAATCTCATTCCGCAAATGACTCCACCGGAGGAGTGGCGGAGCGCTGAAGGAAGGGAGTAGAGATTTGAGCTCCTGATACCTCATAACAAATCACCTGGATATGAACTATTCGCTTCCTAATGGGAATCCATATTCATCTTTCTCTGCTAAAGCTCTCCTGTGGGGATGCAGATGTGCGCTGCTTTTATATCTTCTTCTTATCCACTTCTCCATCCGTGTACCCTAATCAAAACCCACACATATTTTAAGGCCCTACACCATCCGCTTACTCATATTGAATTTTCCATTGCTTCGCCATTGAGTTTATGGCCCATCTTTGGGATTATTAATGACACGGCACAGAGTTATACATATGAATATGGAGATCAGCCACACTGTGCATACGTTTTCCTATATAACGGGAATTGATCTAAATCTCTCACGTCTCTTTTGACTGATGGCGCCACCCTTCCGCTCTGTGCATTTTCTTAATAACGTGCCTTCCTCACTCCCATCATCTGTGTATTTAAAACCGGCTAAAAAAAGCATCTGGGAATGATAAGTCTCCTCAATACTAACTCCTCCAAGTTATTCAATCTGTGGCAGAGATACAGGGGGTCAACTTCACGCTACAAGGGATCAAATTGAGACAATAACAGGTTTAGTTCTGGTGGTCTCTTTCAATGTACAGAATTTGCGTTTTTTTATTTTTTATTCAAGCATCTTGAAGGGCACCTTCACGCACGTTGCCTTTTCAAGACCGTGCTGCTATATGTGTGCGATACCCAGACAAGATATGTAGGATGAATTATTACAGTAAAGGGATTTTATTTATTAACTGGAAGGTGGACGTTGGGAGCGTGCCAACTGTTGCTGTTCCATTCAGGGGCCTATCATCTGTACTGTGGAAGGGCAGATAAATACTGTATGGCTGTTTCATGGTTAGAGATAATATATAGCCACACAGTTTGAATTTACATTAGCAGAGAATTAGCCTGAAGATTGCTGGTGAAGGGCCAGCGTGACGAGGCTAAAAAAAAATAACCACACCATGACTCTGTGAAGATATGGAGAATTTGTTAGAGGGGTGCTACCAATTTTACATGTATTGATGGGTGCATTTGTGTATATATACTCATGATATATCAGCCATGCTATGGCTCTCCATGGAGGGTAATGACCTTGGGCAGACAATCCTTTCCTTTGCCATTTGGTGAGCATCTCGACTTCATGCTCACATTTCTGTTCCTGCATATAAAGTTGCATAACTGTAATCCATAAACCTAATTATTAGATTTCAAAGTAACTATGTGTACCAATATGTACAATTATGTTCCTCAAAAGTAAAAGGTACATATTTGCACTAGCCTTAACTCTTTTCTCCCATGAAGACAACATTTCACAACCTTCCCTTGTATCCTTAATGACATGTTTTAACACCTTAGTGTACATCTGTAAAGACATGGTTTGAGGTCCATTAAAATAGCAAGAGTTTTTCCAAGGCTAGCACTAGTAAGTGGCATAGGCAGACATCACTGTCATCACTTCTTCACAGAAACCTGTTCAGAAACAAGAGTTACCCCTAGTAGGTGTCCGTGGGGGAACATTTTTGCTTTTTCATACTGTTTCCAGTTTGAAAAAATTACACAACTTTAGTACATAAATGCCACATAGCAAGCAAGCAGGTCTGGCCCGGATCTGGTATCAAGTCGCCACTGCTGGCTGATTTCGGGCATGATAAGACGTATGTCATCCAGATATGGGCCAGGCCTGGCATAGATGGCACTGTCTATGTGATGGCATGTCATATCTGGCTCGATTGTGGTTGGGTTATGTGACCCAGGCTCATAGAAAACAGGTCTGGCACTTCTGACATCAAGCTGGCACTGACTGACCGGTGTCATGGCAGAGTGTATGTCAACCAGATGTGGGCGAGGTCTGGCAATGATGGCACTATTTATGTTCCTATTTTCCTATTTTAGTAAGAACACCCAAATGACTTGCCAGCAAAGAACCAGCAGTGTGTATGCAACTGGCCTTGTGCTGGCCCATGTGTGGGCCACCTCTGGCAAACCAGGTCTGGGCCACCAAAGGGTCGTCATGATGATTGAAAACAATGTGCCGAGAGTTCACTATTCTCGCCCCGGCTAGCTATCGAGCTAGTGGGTAACAGACGTCTCCGAAAACGTCAAAGCATTTTTGCAAATATGAGCAGATATTTGAAGTTTACACAGCTACATTCCTAAAATATCTTAAATGTTTATTTTGTGACCCAGAAAGAGTAATAACAGTAATATTAAAACTAAGTAGCTGCCGCCATTGTTGGAAACTGGATTGGAAACATGGCTGGGCCACGCTATGAATTCTGGGATATGGTGGGCCACGAAGGATACACCCGACCCATCCTTCAAATCTGGGGAAAAGAAGGATGCATTTGTTGGCTGCATTTGGAGGGGTCTATGAATCTGGACAGCCTTCGTGGCTTCGCTGTGACGTAATCGGTCTACAAATGCGGCCTCAGGAGGATGCAGCTCATGAATTTGGACACCCCTACATGGTTCGGACTTATCCGGGGTGAAGCGTTCCAGAATGTCTTCTCTAAGTGCACTGGTTTCCTCCCAAGAGCCAAAGACACAGGTGTAAATGTCAGATTGATAGATCATTGAGTGGCTGTAACCCCGTTAAACCCAATTCTGAAACGTCTTTAAAAAGATCCATTTTTGAACCGTTACATTAAGGCACAAAATTGTCGCCAGAGGTTCAAGAGGGATCTCAGTAAAGTGCGAAGTTGAATAATAACAAAATGTTGTGATATACCACAAAAAACATGACAATAAACTTTATTTTACAGATTTAAGTAAGTTATAAACGGACAGTTCTACTTACTGTACCCGTAAGAAGCGGCACTTCTAACAAATAAAGTATGACCACATTACCGCCACATGGCAAACAGTCATTCTACTCACCTCAGCTGAAGCACACACAACAGACAAATCCAAGCATTTGTTTCCTGTTTCCTGTGGTCTCTGGACAATAGAAACACATGCACTCTATAGAATTATTCGTTATGTTCAGCACTGTACGTGACCAGACTACACACTGCAGCATCAGTCTCATAGACCAATTACGCAGAACAATGGGTAAGGTGAGTACCTTTACCCTGATGTCAGGCAAATCAACAAAAACATGAGCGAGAGGGCAAAGTGGTATATGCTTTACATAAACAATGCCTTACAGTCGCTTAGACATGCACGCTATCAGGTATACAGTGTTGGTCTCACTGACCTTTCAAGTCAGTTATTCGCATAAGCCCAAGTCTTGGCCAGTTCAGCAGATGACCAGCTTATTGAGGATCGATTTTTCATATAAAGCATATGGGAGTCAGTACGAGACGTGCGGTATATTAACAGCACCGAGGCAACCACTGTAAACATCTGTCCCGGCAGAGCCCCTGGAGTTATTTCGCTCGCTGTTACATCATCATTCAAAGGAATATTGTACAACAGCGAGTGTAATATTGACGTGCGTTATTAGAGGAATAAAAAACTGGAGGACACCACAGGAAATTAGCAGCGGTAGAGCTGTGAATGTTTTGCATCTTCAGCTTGCCGCATATTGTTTGCTGCCTCGCGCACGTTCTCATTTCCATCCCCTCCGGTCGCCGTTGTTATTGTCATTTTTCATTGTTTGTTTACGCTTTGCCTGGATTCCAACTTTCTCTGGGGTGGAGGAGGGGGGTGGGGAGAGAGAGCAAATTGTTATTTCAATCAAGCATAACGAAGCCAGAGAGGTGTTGTTGTGAAACTGCCGCCGCTGTATCTTCCTGACCTGCGCTGGTAATGAGTGTCATCTGCTCATGCTTGTGGGACCTCTGCAATATCAGCTGATAGTCATGTTTGTTCAGGGTTGTTATCCTGGGTTGAGAAACAGCTCGGGATAAACAAGAGGAAACAGAGCGCCTACACATGAGACTGGCCTCTCAGCAAATGACATGAAATTGCTCTCTCTTTATTTTTCTCTCTCTCTCCCACACTCTCTATTAGTTTTACAGTAAAGTGATGCTGCATCATCCAACCAACAATTTCTGGGGAAATGCTTCGACTGCAGCAGAAAACAGCAGCTCGGAGCAGCGAGATAAATGCGCGCTATTCAGCACGCGAGCAAAGCCTTTCACTCAGGGGCCTCGGACGTGTTTTTATTTTGCAAGCAGCGATTTCATCTCGCAGTCTTCACACCAGTCTCAGAAATCCAATAAAGATGACTGACTACATTTTATCACCGCAGGGTTTATCTTTCACGAAGATTTACAAGTCCAGCCCGATAATATGGAGAAAAAAGGAGCGAAAGAAAGAAAAAAATAGGAGAAATATGTAGAACTATAAACCCGGTGTGATGTGTTTTACTCAAACTGAGATACAGCGTGGAGCAGCTGAAAACAGTAAATTCACTGGTGCTGTTACCGCTTCATAAAAGAATTAGGCAGCTGATTTGTATTACCGCTCATATATACAGTAATTTGTCTTCTTTTTGCGTTCGCTGCTGCTCTGCCAGCTCTTGATGTTGTTATCCGAGTCAACAGGCTGGCAGCGGGTCCTTGCCGCCACCCCAGCAGCCTCCAGTGACACAGGAAAAACCTGTTTCACCCTCGACCTTTGTCATTACCCAACGCCAGCCTCGCAGGGCAATCGAGGGATCAAGGCCGGCCAGGAGAAATCCTGTCCCCACACATAAAAAGAGGATGCTCGTCGTGATCTCTCTCCCTCATTGCCAGGAATTCAATTTCACTCAGCTAACATCTGCCAGAGATAAGTGAAACATAAACAATGTCACTCACAGCAAGGTGGGGGTGGCTCGCTGATTCGTCCTGCACAGAAGCAGCAGTGCAAACACATCCCTTAATTAGAGCCACAGCATTCGTGCTCTTCTTCCCCGCTTTTTATGAATTTGTGACAAAAACAAGGACAAAACTAAAAGAGATACGGACAACCTGAAAAGAAACGTCATCAGGGGTGAGCGCAGATTATATTCAGACACGTTCTCTCTCCAAACAAAAACTTTAAAGTTCCTGTTACTTCCTGTGTCATGCCACTTTCTTTTTACTTTAATTCAGAGACCTCCACCCGTGGGTCAGCATCCACGCAGCCTTTGCTTCCATCCTGCTCTAGCTCAAGTTAAAGGCTCCATTATGGTTGAGATGACGCAGATATCCAGAGTCCCGGTGTAACCCCTTGAGACCTGACTCAGCCCGTCTCCAGCAAACAGGGTTTTGAGAAAGCGGTGCTAACACATGTCAGTGAAACAGTATATCCACGCTGTTTCAGACACACGTTAAAATTCTAGAGGTGGTGCACTGCTAGCAGCGAGCTGAGGAATCATTAAAAAGGCTCTGATCTGACAAGGCTCTGTTTTTCAGACTGTGGAAAATGGCAACTCTGTTTTTCCCATTATCCGTTTTCATACAGTTTACTCAAATTTTCCTCGCTGCTCGAGCAGCAAAAACTGATCAAAATTTCCTAATTACATCCACTCAGAGGAGATAAATCATCACTTAGTGTTCCTCAACTTTTGGGCAATGTGTGAAAATTGCTATTAAGCAAAGAGAGTCTGAATCTCCTTACTGTGTACTCTTGATTTGAATAGAAAGAAAAATCCAAAAATATAAATTAATTTGAATACTTATTTTGAATACAGAGATTTTAATTACATTGTTAGGGTAATCACCCCACCCAAAAAAGTAAGATTGCATCTGTATTATCAGCTCGCTCTGATAATAGTAGCCATTTTTCGAATATTCTTAGAAAAAAAGAAATCTCCCAATAAAAGCCTGTAATAAAAGTGAGAAACAAATTGAAAGACCTCCTGCTCTTGGAAAATAAAAAAAAGATAATAATATTTTTCGTCTCCCTCTAGCAAAAATAAAATCTACCTAACCGTCCTCCTTTTCTGACCCGCTAATCGTTTTGCACGGTCCCTGGTTCGAGACGCTCATCTGCTCCCTTAACAACCGGGCTTCACTGTCAGATCGCGTCACAACCGTCATCAATAAAACAAACATGTGCTCTACCTATGTGTGGCGTTCCTGGTGGCCTGCGTTAAGATTTATTGCTTATTGAAGTACATAAGGAACACATAATGCAATAACCTTATGCTGATGGAATAATATAATTTTCTCTTTGCTGCCTCAAAGGAAAATGTAGCTCACTATTATCACTAAGTATTCTCTGGAGGGAGGGGGGAAACCATAAAGATAGTATTTATATCTGTGTGCCAGTTGCATTTGGAAACATACACAGATTCAGTATTCATACAGACTTTTGCTTATTTGGTGTGCAGACCTCATTATATTAGCATACCAGGAGGTAAATGACAAATAAATGCAGCACTCATCGCCGTCTCTATTTCTACTTGACAATGCATGTTCTGCATGAATGAATATTGATGCACTGCTTTCCCTGGATGCTTCATTTTCAAGTTAACATCCCCCCCCCCCCCCACCTTTCTTTGGGAGAGGGGATGAGGTTAAAAAAAAGCAGCAGCAGCAGCAGCAGCAGCAGCAAGGAGACTTGTAAGTAGCGCACATTGTTAGCATTGAAAGCGTTTCCTGCTGGTAGTCAATAAACAGGATGCTTGCTGTGTCATCCCAGACGTTTGAAGACAGCTGTCGTATGGCAAAGAGAAACAGCTTGGAGTCTGCCACTTTGAGCCTAAATCTATTTCTGGGATTTATGCTTCAGGTTTTTTTTCTTTTTGTTATTTTTTTGGGGGTGAAATGGATGTAAAAAGCAAACCCCCTTGCTTCCTATTCCCCTCGTCTGCCACCCCCTCCGCTTCTCTCTTCTAAGCTCCTTCCCCATGCAGCTAGCTTCACACACACCTGCTTTTTGTTCGACACAAAGCTGATTACACTTTTCAGCTATTCCTCGAAAAAAAAAAAAGAAGGAAAAAAAGGGGATTGTCAGGTAACTATGCAAATTACAGGAAAAGCAGCTTGGATATTTTTTAAGGAATATTTTCTGGGAATATTCTGGGAAATACAGTTGTTTGCTTTCTTGCCAAAAAGTTAGATGAGAAGATTGATGACATTCTCTGAGGCTACTGCTAGCTACCTAGCCTAGCCTAGCATAAACACCTGCAGTCCAAAAAACACAGAGTGGCAAATTAAATATGTGAAATGTATGTACTTTTTCTTTGAATATCAAACATCTTGATGTGGTCTATGCTACATGTCTACTGTCTTTGTCCAAGGAAAGCAGAGACTGCAGGAAATGACTGCTTCTGGTCAGGAAAAACAACAGCATGACCAGCTGTCAAATGAATTGTTGCTTTACACTTTGTTTTCTCTTGTACAGATTAGAGAACCAGTGGAATTTCTAACTCTCTGTTGCATAGCTCACCATATGGTGAAGAAGTTGATTTCTTAATATATTTTATATTAGTGAGGCTGATATAGAAACCATAAACAAACAGAGACATGTTGACCTTTATGACATCTTTATAAGCAGTCTGAAGCTAATTTTTATAAACCAATATGTGGTTAAAGATTTTGTATTTTCAGACTTTCAGAAATTTTATTGACCATTCATGCTTGTACGGCAGCGGTCCCCAACCTTTTTTGCGCCACGGACCGGTTTATGGCCGGCCTTTAAGGTGTTGCGGATAAATACAACAAAATAAAACTAGTACCGGATTTATTCATAACACACGTGAAAAGACCCAGGAAAACCGAGTTAACGATAAAAACGATAACAAAATAACGCTGAAAACCGATAAAAACCCTGAAAACCATACATTTCACACCTGAGCCTCAACTCTCGCGGCCCGGTACCAAACGACTCATGGACCGGTACCGGTACCGGTCCGAGGCCCGGGGGTTGGGGACCGCTGTTGTACAGGATGTTGTGGGCAAAAGAAGCATTCTGTTTGCTGATGACCCCCTATGAGCAAGCACTTGGCGAAAGTGGGAAGAAAAAACTCACTTTTAAGAGTAAGAAACCTCCAGCAGAGCTGGGCTTAGGGAGGGCTGGCCAATTGGAGGTAAAGGCAGGTAGACAGTCCAAAAGACGAGATGTGGAAGAGAGCCAGAGATTATTAAATGCAGAGTTGTGTATAAAGACATAGTAAGTGAAAACAGGTGAATGAAGTGCATCATGGGAAGCTCCAACTTCTTGGGCTATTGTAGAGTAACTAAGGGAGGGTTCATGGTCACCTGATCCAGCCTTAACTATAAGTTTTATCAAAAAGGAAAATTTTAAGCCTGACCTTAAAAGTAGAGATAATGTTTGTCTTCTGAATCCAAACTGGGAGCTGGTTCCACAGAAGAGAGGCGTGAAAGCTGAAGACTCTGCCTCCCACCTGAGGAAAGCCAGCCAGCAGATAGTGAAGTGCTCTATTGGGATGATATGGTACTATCTGGTCTTTAAGATAAGATGAGGCCTGATTATTCAAGAGGAAAAGGATTTTAAATTTGATTATGACTTTAACAATGACAGTTGTTCAGCCCAGAAGTCATAAATGCATGAACATCTCTCTGAGACAGGATGTTTCTCATTTTGCAAATGCAAGAAAGCAGTCTTTATTAGCTTTTAACTGCATTTGTAAATGATCATCAGTTCATGGAACAGGAAGTCTTAAACAGAGATCAGCTGTCCATCAAAGGTTATTTTGGTGTAACAAAACCCTTACCATGTGGAGAGAGGGACACAGACAAAATCAATGTCTAGAGCCAAACATAATAAAGTAAGTTTGTTGTTAAAATCATACATAACATATGCATTTTTTCCTCAAACTATCAAAAACTTATCAAAGTAACATCATATATCCTTGGGCGATGTCTCTGCCTTACTTGAGCGTGTCAGTCTCCCACAGTTGCTTGCATAGATGCCCTCTGACTCTCTGTGACCCTCCCCGCTCACCTCATGTGGTTTCAGGCTGTGCATGCCCAGCCCAGCCGGTGGATAACCCCACTACCTCATCCTCCCCTCGGGACAGACTCACATCCTTCCTCCTCTGTCTGCACTCTTTACCATTCTCCTCATATCTTCACTGAGCTCCACTTCCCTCCTCAGTTAGAGAAGCACCATCTGCTAGGCCAAATCCCAAACCAGCCTCCACCCCCCCAACCCCTCTCTGCTTAAACCTCCCAGACTCCTTCTCCACACTCACATCTCCACAGCAGGAAGCAACACCTGCAGCCTTACGTCACTTCCTGTCAGAAATGCTCACCCTCCACCCGAATCGAATCCTTTTGCATGCATTTTTCTTGTTTTCGTGCAGAGATTTGTGTCTTTTATGTGTGTTGGAAAAAAGCTGTCGGCTTGCCATTTGCTTTCTGGCGTTGTTCCCGGCTCCCACAGTTGAGGCTGTATTTTCAGTGACAGGTTGTGTCTGGACACTTAATCTGGTCTCGCACACACAACCTTGGCCACTGTTTTCTCCCTGACCCAGTCCACCCTGTGAGCAGGTTCCTGGCATAAATCACACCTTTTCCTCCCCTCTGTTGGAATCTTATCATTTCATCCATAACGTCCTTTGGGGGGGTTGTCATCTGTACAGCAGGATAAACAAGGCAGTGTGTCAGCTTGACCTCTTATTTAAGATAAAAAATATGAATCTTCTACAATGAGTATAAAAGATGTTAGGCTACATTAACTTCAATTGCCATATTCTTCTGTCACAAGCCATTTCCTTGCGTTTCTTGCCATTACACAGCTTAGGAAATATTCTTATTGTTTATTGCGGCAGCAACTCTATTGAGTTAGGTAACACAAAACAGGATGTTTCACTGTGCAATTACCGCTCACAAGGAATGATGGAGGAACAAACAGAAGCTGAAGTCACAAGGAACAGTTACTTCTGTTTTTCACTAAGTGGAAGTCCATTGTTTTAGACTCTCTAGTTATTCTGTGCTCAGCCTGCTTCCTGTACTATCATTAGGCTCATACAGTAAGCTTTGCAATGAGTCAGGTCATCCTGCATCATGTGTGGCCTAGTTTCTCCTTTTCTTACAATGAGGATACACTCAAAACCCAACATCTCATTCGCTAACCCTTCTAATGCTAACTGTAACAAAGTCATAAAATCTTGCTCGCTGACAGTCAGTTTCATTCATTTCTGTGGTTAGCCAGTTAAAGCAAAAGTGGAACCCCTACACTGGGGATCTAAAATAGGTTAGAAAAAGTTGCTAATTCAAACAGCAAATACATATAAGGTAGCATTAGTGTTCATCTTAAGTGATGTTTGTAGACAACTTGTAGTGCAGGAACATTAGTCACTCCACCTCAGCTCCTCAGCAATTCAATTGTTTTTTCAGTCACTGTTCCCCTGGCAGCTTGCTGCCTACACCGATCAGGCGTGACATCATGACCTTTTGCTGCCAAAACAGCCCTGACCCATCGAGGCATGGACTCCACTAGACCCCTGAGGGTGTGCTGTGGTATCTGTGCCAAGATGTTAGCAATAGATCCTTAAAGTCCTATGTTGCGAGGGGGATTCTCCATGGATGAGACTTGTTTGTCCAGCACATCCCACAGACGCTCAATTGAATCGAGATCTGGGGAATTTGGAGGCCAGTACC
>NW_005187502.1:191216-192248 GCF_000239375.1 Pundamilia nyererei
TATGGATTCACTCTCTTAGACTTTCCACGGATGTGGAGAGTCTTGTCACTGAACAAACACTGGATCATGGAAGGCTTGTGTATCAGTGAGCTCTTGCTCGGCATAGTTTTTTTTTTTCCTTTCAATAATTTGAAACTAAAGCAAAGATGCTGTGCGCATTTGTTGATGCAAATGCGATCGCGAAAGCCGACCGACGTCAAATATTCATGATTAATGAGCTTCGGGACTGATTGATTTCTCTGAGACTTCCATGACAGACAAAATGTTTCATTATATCAGTCAATAGGAGCGTCTGGCTTGAAAGCACAGTTTCATTATGAGTAAGGACTTAATCTAACATTTCATCTACAGTGTGGGAGGAGGTTTATTAGGAAGCAGGGTTCAAGGATCAAAGCCACTCTCAGATGTTGTCCTCGCCGATGCCACTCTTGTGTTGCCAGGAAACCAAACAGAGGGGCTGATGACAGGAAATGATTTCATTGCCTCTTTTCCTTTAACTTACAACAGGAGCTGACATGCTGCGATGCTTGCATCAAATCAGATTTGATGAGAGATGTGGCTGAAAACAAGCGCTACAATATAGCTGCTTAATGGCACATGAGCTAGTGGTGGAAGATGCACATAAGAAGTCCAAAGTATATTCACAAAAAGTTCTTTTCTGACAAATATTATATAGTTTCATTTATTTATTGCATTTGCATAAACTGCTTGACTGCATGAAGCCTGTTTGCTAGTTTGGGTAAATCACAGGTAACAGTTTTTAATATGACTAAGAATTTAGATCCCCTGTAATTAAATGAACTTATTAGTAATTTTAGGAAGTCCATAATTTCATATTTTTCCACGAAAGAACGCATTATTATTTTGTAAGTTCATGTAAGTAGTGCCTAAATTCTGGGCAAGGGAAAGAGACACAAATTACACTGTAAGTTATTTGAAATACTGCACAATTTACTTGTAATTGTGCGGAAAAACAAACACTATTTAGCCACCTTACATTGTAAGTAAGTACAGGAGTGTAAAGATGACACT
>NW_005187502.1:194081-195588 GCF_000239375.1 Pundamilia nyererei
TATTTTTTTTGTGGCACTGGCACTGGTTTTATTTTGTTGTATTTATCTGCAACACTTTAAAGGCCAGTCCGTGAAAATATTGTCGGACATAAACCGGTCTGTGGCGCAAAAAAGGTTGGGGACCGCTGGCGTACAAGACATAAATACTGCATGTCAGTAACCACGTTAACCTTTGTAATCTGCTTGTTTTCAGAGCAGCTGTTAAGTCTGCTGTTCTAAAAACAAATATACATATTAAGAAGGTATAAAAAAAAAACTTAATTTTTTCTGTTTCTCTGTTCAAGTGCAGAGAAGCCTCCAGTGCAACTTGCCACACAATGAACAGGCGATCCACACACACACACACACACACACACACACACACACACACACACACACACAGTACAAGATCATTCATGCTAGAAGACGTTAAAATGGTCTGTGGTTTTATGGACATAAATTTGAGCGACTGCTTCCTGTTGCCACACAGAAAGCTGCCTAATGTGTAGTGGCACCATGTGAGTGCTCCTACCACTGATCTGCACTTCTGTCATTAGAGGCTGTGTGCTTTGTGTTGGAGCTGCCTGACGGTTGCCAGGTCAGAGCCAGCAGGGTTCATCTGTGGAGATAAGAGTGAACCGTACCAGAGCAGCCTCGGGCGGCCTCTCTGACATCGTCTCATGTCTGCCTGATAGAGCTGTGAGGAATGTAGTATCTCATACGTGTCCCCTCTTCTGAGTCCCCCCCTCCACGCCTCATTTTGGACTTGTGTATCCCCCACATAACGCACAGAGGAATTTCTTGTGTCAGAATCACCTCTGTGTGTTTTTTGTTTGGTTTTGAAACGATTTTGATCCAAAGTGATTGCGGCGCTTAATGAATATTCAACAATACGTGATGTCAAAACATAGCTGATGTAACAAGGCCCGCTCATGAAGGTGTGCACCTCTGAAACCCTCGCAATCCCTGCTGTGTCACACAGCTCTGTCTCTTCCATTAACATCTTGATAATAGCCCAGCAGTACCTGTCAGGGGTTAAAAGAAAGACTTCACTGTCTGCTCCCTCAATAATTTGTAGCGTTTTTGGCCCTGGTGAGGGGAGGCCTAGGTCTTCTCAGGGGAGGCACACAAAAGCTGAGCGCTACGTTCCCAGAAAACATGGCTGGAATTTGGCTCAGGGGCAGATGGGTATCCTTTCGACAAGAGGAGTGTGGAATGTGTTCTTTGTGGGAGGGAATGTATGTGTTGAAGGGAGGAGGTTGTGCGTCTGAGCTCGGGCCAAACTCTCTTCAACTCTGCCTGGCTGAGAGATTTATAAGTGATGTAAACATGTGGTGAACTGATGAAAACACCTCTCGCAAACAGAGATAGTGAAGCCGGGCTCAGCAGATCAGGGTGAGGGTGATGGAGGAAGTTATTAGAAGCCTGAGTTCAACCTTTCATACTGCGCTGTAGCTGCGCAGGCTTAAAATGATACAACTGTATCCAACATAAGGCTGTTTGTGTAATTTAATTTAATTTTTAAAGG
>NW_005187502.1:197133-198247 GCF_000239375.1 Pundamilia nyererei
TTTTTTTTTATTAAACTTAAGGATTCTTTGAAACCAACAACAGTGAAATTTCATACTTTTATAAATGTTTGTAAAGGCAGACTATATGGTGAGGTGCTTTATTTACACAACTGTGGAAACAGGACTTTAAAAACACCAGAATTAAAAGATTATGCATTTCATTATGACTGCATAAATATACATTATAAAAGTGTGGATAGAGATGGAGATAAAGTGCAACTTGATTTGTTGACAGTGGTATACAAATATGAACAAGTGCTTAATAGGGAACAAGCTAGCTCTGCTCTGCTTTTCCATTATAGATTTTGTTTGGAAAGGTGAAGAAATCTCTAATGTGAAAATGTAAAAATCATCATAAATTTAATGACAGGAAGTGCCAGGAATTGTTTGCTTACTGAAAGCAAAGCACACTGAATTAGCTCCGTTTCAGTATCTGAAAATATCTTTGAATGAGAATTCACAACGTTCGTTTCCCCACATCAGCACCGACACACACTTGCCTACCAGGCAGTAATTAGAACACATTGTATTGGGAATCAAATGACCACAGGAAGCTTCTTCAACTCTTTTTTATACACACCTACACACACATGCACACACGCAAACCTCTAATAATGTGATTAAGACGAATGCTGTAAGATAAGAGGCAGTGATTTATGTAACTGTGAGGCATCTCATGGCCCAGATTAACTCTGCAGTAAAAGCTTGCAGAAAGTGTTGGAAATACAATGGAGGAAATGTATGTTTATTGTTATTATTATTATGATTAATATTTTTTGTCTGCCTAAATTTACTCTGCGATATGAGTATATATAAACTGTGTACTAGTCCTCCAGCTGATAAATGACTCTCTGATGCCTGCATGGGTTTGGTTCTAGTACTCCTTGACCTGATTACAGTATGTGACACAAATCTGTGTGTATCATATGCTGAGTGACAAAAGATTAAAAGAAAAAACCTTCTAAAGCTATGATTATTTTATCCAAAGACCAGCAGATTCTGTATCATTTTTATCATTTTGTCATTTTCTTCTTTCTGTTTGGAGTACCTCAAGGCTCTATTCTCACTCCCCTTCCATTCCTCCCATACGCTTATACTACCTTATGTTTAAAAA
>NW_005187502.1:199709-205561 GCF_000239375.1 Pundamilia nyererei
TTTACTAAATCCCCCTCATCTGTGTCCATCAGACGCTTGATGGGAATCATCAGACTTCAGTCTCAGCGTGCACCGACTTGTCGTCTTACTGACGCGCGCGGCTCAACTTTACTTGACCTGGTTACATCACTTCACTGCCTCTCATCTTACTGCATTTGTCATAATTACATTATCATAGGAGCATGTGCATGTGTGAGTGTAGGTGTGAGTGAAGAAGCTTCGTGTTCCCATTTTGAGCTCCACCACAGTGTTTTTTTAAATTATCATCTGGTACACTGTTCCAAAAAATAGTAATGTCAAAGTGTTTTACTGTGTATTTTACAGTTTTGTACTGTCTATCTAGAATATCATGAAATTTACATAAGTAGACTGTGATTTTACATGTCAAAGGTAAAATAACATAACATCACTGTAAATATAGTAAAACACAATTTCCATATGCATATTTAGATTGTAAAAATACATTCAGAAATGTATCATAATTTGACAAATATTTGTCTTTTATGTGAGAGAATGATCTGTTAAATCCAAAAGTAATACTATGGAAAAATATATAAAATGATCAAAAATTAATGAGAATAATCAATAATTAAAGGAATATTTGAATTATAATTGCGCTGAAAATTTCATGTCATCTAGGTCTGATTCAATAATTCAGAGGCAACAAGTGAAAATATAATTAATAGGAATAAAAACTAAAAACATATAAAACATTGAACGGACACGCTGTGCTAATTATATATTTCAAAAAATAAATGTAGAGGTAGGAATTGCAATTAATATAAATCTCAAAGTATTCACAACATTCCTGAACAGAAATAGGCCTCTGCACCTGGGGTGAGGGTGTGGCCATGAAAACAATGTGACATGCCATTGGATGTTGGGACACATAATAACATGATGCTAAGCATCGGCCAATGAATGTGAACTAATAACCACAAGGTCGTGGGTATGGCTGTACTGTAGGAAAAAATCCTAATATAAAAGTATTTTACTGCATTTTACAGTTTTGTTCTGTTCTAGAATATCCTTAAAGTTACATAAATAGACTTTGACTTCACATTTCAAATGTAAATTAACGTTAAATCACTGTAATGTAATACAACATAATTGTCATGATTATTAAATGTATCTGTCTGTACATATGCATATTTAGATTGTTAAAATACATTCACAAATGTATCATGATCTCACAAATATCTGTCCGTTATTTGAAAGATTGAACTCTTGAATTCAAATCTAATGCTATGGAAAAGTATATAACATGAGTCCTATAAGCTTGTGTTACATCACATAAGTATTATTATCATTGCTCTTTAGGGCGAATGTGGCTCAAGAGTTGGCAGTTCGCCTTGTGAATCGAAAGGTTGCTGGTTTGAGCCCCGGCTCAGACACTCTCCATATTGTGATCGTGGTCAAGACTCTTCGCCTACTGGTGATGGTGCGATATGGCAGCCTCGCCTCTGTCAGTCTGTCCCAGGGCATGCAATCCATTATTATTTAAACCAACTGTTAACTGTATATTTCTGTACATTTACGTATTATGATTCATATTGCCACATTCATTGACCTTGTTTATAGGTAATTTCATTGTTTGATCGCGTAAAAATGTTCCTAATTTAATGTCTAAAAGCACATGGAAAAAGCAGAATCCCATGTAAAATTAGCGCAACAAACTCTAAGCAGTTGAACAACTTCGAGCAGGAGCAATGATGATGAATATTGTAAATGCTCAAAGATCTTTTCAAAATGTGCCTGAGCTGTAAAAGCAAGCAAACTGTTCCTGGCAGGTCACTGAGGGACAGCAACCCTCCCCGGCCTCCTCATTTACTAATGTTTATCTTCATCCTTTTGGTCTACATGGATTTAGTGTGGCCAGGATAAAAAAGGAAAGGCTGCTTTAACCTGCTGCTGTTTTGAGAATGGCCGTTCTACCCCTCTTGGCTTGTTTTTTCCTCTGACACTCCTCATGTAAAGGTCACGTCTAATAACGGCCCCTCTGCTGCAATCCCGGGAGGTTCCTCCTCCTCCTCTGGCAGTCAGTGCCTGATTTCATGCGAAACACAACAAGGAACTGAGATCCTGACAAAATGTTCAGGGGGTTTTCTCGGTTTTCAGGTGAGTGGCTTTACGCAATCTAAATGCTCGTTCCGACCGTTTTTAATACGACATGAAAACAGAAAACAGGGCTTGGAAAATTCATGATGTAATGATATTAATATGACGCCCTAGTGGTATTTGATCCAGCTGATATTAAGTTTTTCCATGGCTCATGCTCAATACGCTCCGTCTTCTTCTGGCCAGACAGGTCAGTAATGAGAAAAACTTGTTTTATTCTGAAAACATGGCTTTCTGAGGCTGGCTAGAAACCCACTTTATTTGGCTGTTATGACCAGATCCTAAGTGGGTCAGTCATAGTAATGGGCCGCTCCATCGTTCTTCGTCTGGTAATTCAGAGCATTGATTGAACTCAGTCTCAACTTTCTCTTAACCTGTGCAGAGAGGCAGAAGACACGGTATCACTCAGGAGGAAAGAAAAAAACAGGGGGGGTGATCGAAGGGAAAGATGATGTTCTCACATGCCTGACTTGGTCTGTGAAAGGAACACGTAATTCCAAATATAGCGATGTGACCGGAGGACGTGGTATTTAGATCTTTGTACCAAGAAATATAAAAACCTAGAAGAATAAGACTTTTTTCCTTACAATACTAAATGCTATGTTTTTAAGATATCTATCATTTTTTCTATATATTCAAGAAAAGATGCTAAAGGCGACTTTGTTAGATGTAGAAACAACATTTAGTTAAAAAGTGAAGGTGAAAAGCAATCTTCTCAGATGTTTGGAAAGAGACCTGAAAACAGGTGTGAAAATAAATTTCTACTTCTGAAGACCAGTGAAAACGTCTCGGCGGCAGAGTCAAACTCAGAACCATCATGAGGAAGCGGTGCTGTTCTATATACAGCGCTGTGAAAAAGTATTTGCCCCCTTTCCCGAATGTCTTATTTTTCTGGACAAACGCTACCCAAACCTACACGGCCCTAACAGAAGGAAACAAATGCACTGATGTGTATCAATCTCAAAGGGTTACAAAGACATTTCTCAGGCTTGAGGAATCCAGTTTACCACAGTGAGAGCCATTATCCACAAATGGAGAAAATCGGGAACAGTGGTGCATCTTTTCAGGAGCGGCCTACCAAAATGACACTAACAATGCATCGATGACTCATCCAAGAGCTCACACGAAGAACCCACAACAACATCTAAAGAACTGCAGGGCTCACTCGCCTCGGTTAAGGTCAGCGTTCATGACTGAACAATAAGGAAGAGACCGGGCAAAAATGGCATCCATGGGAAAGTTCCAAGGGGAAAACCACTGCTGACCGAAAAGACACACAAAGGCTCATCTCACATTTGCCATAATATGACTTGATGACTTTTGGGAAAATATTCTGTGAACTGATGAGACAAAAGTCCTGCTACATCTCACATGAAGCCAAAATGGTAATTCATAAAAAAACAAACAAGAATGAGCCCACAAAATAATGAGCATCTTTCACTAACATCTGCATAGAAATGTTCTTGAAATCTAGAGCCAATCTAGAGCCAATCTAGAGCCAATCTAGAGCCAATCTAGAGCCAATCTAGAGCCAATCTAGAGCCAATCTAGAGCCAATCTAGAGCCAAGCTGCTATTTATTTCATTCTAATTCTGAGCTTTTTGTTGCTTATGTTGTTTTGGAAAGGTGTAGCTAATGATCAAAAGTAAACAGTAATAATAATCATTATTAATCGTCATTATTATTAGTAGTAGTAGTGTTCATGTTTATGCATTTGTGTTTTTGCTCACAGGATTTGTGCATATGCACCGTTTGTAAATGGTCCAACGTCCATGGATATGTGGGACTGGCCATTTTCCTCACCACTGTTTCCATATGGATTTGATCAATGTGATTCATGCTCTTTGTTTACAGATTGAAATGCAAGCAACTGCCAGAATTCATTTACACATGCACACCTGTAGCCTGTTAGTCAAAAGTCTGTTTTCAGTCTTTGGAAGCGTAACCAGGACTCAGCACACAAGACTACTGAGTTGACTTACGCAACTGCCGTCCCCTTTCGCAGTCCCGGTTCATGCTTTGTGTTTAGGCGTAATATAGTGTACGTCGCTCTTCCGATACCAATAATCTAGTTTTAATAATCAATGACTCTCAGGGGACGTGTGATGGATTGTAACGCCGTGTGAACGCAGGCTGTCGTTAACGATTCAAATTTACAACGCCAACCGGCGCCGTATTGTTTGTCCTTGCCACATTTCAGCACATCTATTTTGTATCGAATGCCATTCATCATTCCTCGGTCAAACATGCTTCATGTGAGCGCACGTAATGTGCTCGTAAAAAGACGGATGCTGCGGCGCATGAGAAGCAGTAGATAATGGGCCTTTTTGGACTTGAGGGTATTTGTCACTTTTGTTTGTACACCAAATAGCAAAGTACATCAGCAAGGACAACTGCGGTTTACACGAACCAGTGGCAGGCAGCCAAGCAAAGACTAATAACAGAGACGGGAAGAAAAAGGAGCTACCTTACATCATTCATTGCGCCGAAGACCGACAGGAGAGTGATGTACAGTTTATGTGTCACAAAGGAGTCTTTAAAGGGCTCGAATTCCAGCTCAGTCTACTGCAATTGCTGCTTGAAGAGCATCGCTTCCCACCTTATTTGGCTATCTGTGCAGTTATTTTGTGTATGCATCTGACACTCGGCATAACATTCAGACAGAAGTTCTATTTTCTCTGCGTGAGAATAGCAGCCTGCTGTACTATAGCTCACGCAACAGGCTATATTCTGATTCTGTGATTTAATTTCAGACTAGTCAGTATATTTTCTTTGACAGTGTTCCCGCTTCCAGGAGGTGAACGCTTAGTTAGAAACATTCTAATTTGTTAGGAGTCCATTTCCAGCATCCTGAGGTCAATAGATACATGCTGCATGTACGCACACATTATCCCCCCTCCCCTCCGCTTCTGTCTCTGACAGGGCTTTCGCTGCCTGAGCCAGATGGCATTTCTCAACACAAATGAAGCCCGCCGACGAAAGCACGGCCGCAACACGACAGACAGAAAATAGTGACAGTCCGAGCGCGCCGTCTCTGAATAAATCATGGGCTGCAGAACAAAAGCTTCCCGCTGCTTGATCAACAAAGCTCATTTAAATCTCTTTTTAATGCGCTAAGACCTGCAAAATGTATCAACCTGGCTGCATTAAACTCAGCTTAACATTTACAACAACGGGGAACCTTGTCTGAAGGAGCTGTTAATTCCTCATTTATTCTGTGGAAAAGGACACTCTCTAAGGTGCAGTGAGTTAATCTCTATTAGCTGATGACGGTGTGGGTTTTTGCTTCCATTAATCCGACAAATTTCATGACTACACACTAGCGGCGCAGGTAGTAACAGCCTTGCTTTCCCGCCCTCTTTTTCATCCTAAATGCTCCAAAGTGCCATAAAACAAAGGAAATACCTAAAGGGATTCATTCCACTGCCGTCTCAAAACACGAAATTAGAAAGCTGAAGCTTTCTAACCCTAACCTCTTTTAGCTGGGCTCTATTTGATACTAGCAGTGGTTCGGCTCCAAGGATAGCAGCGTTTGGTTGGTCCACCAGTTTGGACCAAGTACAGCTGAAACTGAGCCAAAGAGACCCAGGAACTGCACATCCTCTCTAAAATGTCATCGAGTCAGAAGGATGGGACTGACATCATGCTGTCAGTTAAATATCAACTGTCAGTTAAGTTGATCAAGTAATAAACAATGCTCTTTTAAAGTGCAATCTAAGTATATATATATATAT
>NW_005187502.1:205753-212799 GCF_000239375.1 Pundamilia nyererei
GGATTATCTATACTTGACAAGCAGTTACATAACCAAAAACATACCAAACTTCATCATGCTAACATGTTGATTTAAGCACATAGTAAACATTACACTAGCAGTCGTAGCAACGTTAGCGTTTAGCTTCCATCTGCATGCCGCCACCTTGTTATCTTATTGTATTCAATCACATAACCTCTGTAGGTTTGTGTTATTTCAAAAGAAATGAATACGACTTGAAACGCGGAGCCTTCCATTCTGCCGGCAGTCAGACGCATACAGGTGAAAGTTTTGCAGTAATGAGATTTATGGATTTGGCCTTCATCTCTTGAAAACCACGCTGTCTCATCAACTTTACCTTCTGTTTAATCAGCGCTTTTCTGACAAAGGTCATCAGGAGACATCCAAACTTGTACCACAAATATTTGCCCATTTGTGATCAGAAAGGCCTCATCCTAAACATTTTGCCTTGGTTTTTTGCAAGCGCAGCTATTAACCTTTTCAAAAATCGAATCTGGATCTGACAAACTGGGGCCTGGCATAATGTGCTTCATCCCTCAGTGTGGATTAAGAAAACCAGAGCCTTTTATCAAGCAAGATGAAATTCAGAGATAGTGTGGTGAGACAGTTTGAGGTAAATCTGGGTCAGGTCCGGTCCGCCAGACGGTCAGTGCCTAATATTGAACGCGCCATCCTCTCTCTCTCTCTCTCTGTCTTGTGTTCATCCAGCAGATCTCCTCTCATATTGACCGCATATATTACAGGGCTCGGGGAACATGGCTACAAAAGTCCCTCATTAGAAGTTTGGGTTTCTGTGAACATTATGGGAGGAGGTGGAGTATTGATCGCTGCAAGATAGCTAACTGGAAAACACTTCCCACCGGAGCCGGCTGAGGCTCATTTGGGAGGGATGCTGCTGGCAAGCTGGAGACTATTCCACATCTGGTTATTGGACCCGGGGCAGTAGTGAGTACAGTATGTTTCTTCTGCAATCAGGAGACACTGGGAAATCTATATGTGGTAATTACAAATTCATGCCACCACTGTGAAATTGAACACTTGGCATCATTATAAAGTAATGGGCACATTAGAGGGAAGTTTGCAGCAATGATTCCCTCTCGTATGAGAATCATCAGCAGCGATCCACACAAATGCAATATAATCCTGTCAAATTACTCAATGGGCGCTATAATGAGAACGCACCATTGGAATGTGGTTTTCTTCAAACAAAAAGCAAAATGGACTGTGGCTTAAAAACTAAAGCGCAGCACCCAGGATGGTTCGTTTGGTTCAAAGTAAATCATTTACTTTGTTTACCAAGCTCATTTGGAAACCATTACTTCAAGAAGGCTTTTCTTATTTCTAATACAATAGCCAATTTGTACATGAGAATGTAAAATGTGCTATGACTCACATCCATTCTCCCCATCTGTAATGCAATTACCTCACATGCTGTAACTCCCACTACGATTCCATAAATATTCATGCAAATCCAACAATTCATAGGAGGCACATATTCACTATCGAGTCTGAAGTGGCATGTGCTTTATGGCAAAAATATCCCTGACTCTGTATTTGATATAGGACATGAATAGCTGTGCTATTCCCACTGCTGACAGGGTAAGACAATAGATATAGGTCATGAAGAATGAGGTCCACTTAAAAAGTGCTCATCATATTGGAAGGCAGAGTCATTATTTTTCACAGAAACTCAGTAATGGGCACACGCAGATGCCAAGATGAAAGGCCACTGTCTGCTTTTATAGTCATCTTTCAAAGCCCCTTTTTTACAAATGTTGTCCAGCCTATTTTACCATCGACAGCCTTTAATCAGCGCATAAAGATCGTTCCTGACTCTGCCCTATGAAAGGCCCCATTGAAAGGAAACATTGTTTTTCATTCATCATTAAAGATATCGGTGCAGGCTTTGTTTTCCGAGCATCAAAGCATCCCAGATTCTTCTATTGCTCTTCGCAAGTAAATGCAGATAGTCTCAAATAAACAGACCCGCCCTATTACAAAGTGTTTTAAATAACGATTCTTGCTGCACTACGGTTAAGATGTCACAACTCAATTATGAGTCCAACTTAACATGGCGAAGCTGTGATTTTTCTCCACGCAGCGCACTTCAAAGGGTTCTCGCGTTTCACCCTGTATGTTAAAACGTTTATCACCGAACGGTGTGTACAGAGTCTTGAGACAATCCCCTTAATAATTACAGCCCTTCCCACCTCTTACTTTAGCTATTGGTCCTTAGTGTCCTCTGCAACGCTGAATAGGAATTTGGGCCCACTCATCTGGAAATGAGGAAGGAGGGAGGTGACTGGACGGTATTTGTTCTGGCCATGCTCGATGAAGCTGCTAATTGTCCTTGGCCATGTAATGCAAACCTACAAGTCCTACCCTTTTTTTTTTTTCTTTCTCCAGTATCACTAGCGTGCAGCCTCTTTATTCTCACAACCCATTTTCACAGTATGAAGCCACTGAAGAAAAGAGCCAAAGAGCAATTGGGTTTTTGTGCCTGACCTGAAAAATTAATGCATCACTATTAGCAGTAATACGCAGTCAAAGCACCTCATTTTGCTCTTGACTATTTATTTAGCCAGAGTGATCTGAAGATTTTACTTAAACAGTACCGGTATAAAGGAAATTGCGAATAGTAAACTTAGTAAGTTTATAAAAAGTGTTTGTTGTTGCTTTTAATGGCAATGAAGGAACTCTGTAGAGTGACGTAGCCGCTAGGCTGCTACAGGTAGGTAGCATGACATCTGCTACAATGTAACGCTGTCAGTGGCATTCACTGTTTTTGAACTTTGATCCATACTGCTGACTAAAACAAGGATCTCTGCTTGTTACTATGATAAACTATCATCTTTTATATTACTTGTCAATGTAATACTTAATGACTGGAATAACCCATTACTTATAGCTCAGTCACACAAGAGTAAAAAACAGGATGACAAACTTCCAGTAACTAGGTAAAATGCACGGTTACCCAGTGATTATGTAGGGTTTTTATTTTGCCCCCACAGACCAAATGCAAGTAGCTGCAGTGACTACCTGGTTTCCCAGAGGTTGAGCGTGCAACATCCTCAAACTTTGGCTGACAGCTTTCAATAAAGGCAATTAAAGGCAAATCAAATTACACAGTTTGTGGGAGGCAACCTGTCTCCAAACGATTGCAGTCTGACTTGGACTGATTGCAACAACTCTCAGAAAGACTGGCAAAGCTTTGCAAATAATTGGCATTGAATTTTTAAACAGAGACAGACACATTTCATCTCAAATGGTTGCCAGGTGTTTGCATTAACAGGTCTTAATTTATCTACATGATAAATTGCTCTATGATAAGACTATCAATGCTGCTTTTTTTTTTTTTAGCAGTGTCTTTAAAAAATGCAGAATTTGACACCCCTGGCATGCAGACGGGCTCACATAGCAGACCAGTCTACTGAATCCAGACGTAGCAGACTGAGAAACCATCCATCAAACTCCCAGTGAGACAGTGAACAAGCTCAAACTGTCAGGGTAACAGAGAATTACTGGGAATACTGAATTTCAAAATGTAATTGTGAAAAAGCAATGTCACACTCTGTCAATGGTATATGCCTAGCTGAAAATAACCGTTGGAAACATTTCCTATGTCTGATTTTTTTTAGCATTTCGAGTCCTATCTTAATCTTTAGCTTGATATTGTTGCTGCTTGGTTTCAAGATACCTGCAGAACATTTTGGATGCAGCAGACGATTAATGTCTATATGGGTTGCCACTTAGCACGACGTACACTAATGCATGGCATAAAGCAAAAGTATAAGTCTGATGGAATCACAGGCACCCTTCATTTTTCAGCCTAATGGCTGTAGCATTAACAGCTGCTAGTCGCTGTCTTATAGTCATTTATTACCACCCATGTTATTCTAGTCTGCCATTTTACTACCATAGCGCTATAAATCAGGGGGCAAGAAGGGGGCCAGCACCCCCATTTGTGCCTGTTTCTGGAGAGAAATATAGAGCAGTGTGAAGGCTGAGAACCGAGGTGGATAAAGCGTCTAAAACGTAGCGTTTAAAAGCAGCGTTTAAAAGTCAATCATAGCTTCTCTTCTGGCTTCGGGTCAAATACTTTCATTGCACAACCAGCCTGTTTTGAATTACTCTGCTGTGATAGCGCTTACATCACTTCTACGATGCTGCATGATCAGTCATGTTGGCTGCTTGGCTGTTGATAGATTTAATATGTGTGTTGCTTTTTTTAACTGAGAGCAGTGTTGGCATAAAAAAGGGGTGTGGTGTGCTTAAAAAAACACACCAAAAGAACAAAAGTAGAAACGTAGCTTTTCTGGTTTTGGTTTATGTAAACACTGGAGGGAGATGTATGAATGTTTCGGCCACAGCAGCACAGGCTGATATATCCCTGCTCGGCCTGTTGGCTCCCGTGTGGCATGGCAGCACACCGCATTTAATTTACTAGTGGCTCGACTAAATGTATCGGGGGAGGCTCTCCATAATTCATGAAGGAAGAGAAAGAAAGGGAGAAAAAAAACGTGATGAATCTGCGGTTGCTATTCGTGCATCCGCCCCCCGCTCCTGTACTTTCAGTTGAATGTTAATGGGCAGAGACAAAAGACAAAAAAAGGGATGAACACTGGAAACAGAGATAGAGATCTCAGGTTAAAACAGGGTAAAATGTGGGATTGCGTTTGTGTGTATATTTGTGCATATTTCCAAGCAGGAAGAAAACTCTTTGTAGACTTTGCATTAATCATTGCCAGTTTTGTCCTGGACCATATTCTTATCTCCATAATTAAGTAATTAACAGTTATTGGTGCCATTCGACCCGTGCTCGGACAGGCCACAGCAGGAAAACAATGCTAAATCAGTCAACCGTTACAGGATTTTGGAAAACAGCTGCATGGTAATCAGAGATTAAAGGTAACGAGTGAAGAAACAGATATTGGCTTGTGCAAAAAGCCAGGATGAAACATTCTCACACTCAGGCATGCATACACATGCGCACGCTCTAACAAACACTACACTTACACTAACTAAGAGATGAAAAATGACCACGGGCGTTTTCACACACTCGACGTGCCGGCACATGCGCTTACGCACCAATTCACCCACTGATGCAGACCTGACCTGTAAATCAACACGTGACAGGATGGAATTTTTCACAGATATTTGCACTTTTCGGTTCCTCATGGGAATCTGCACAAACACCATTGTGCAATCGTGATGTATAGCAGGGTTTCACCTAGCGCTCATGTCAAAGGTAGACTCAGGCGATGAGAAAATCAAAGTCTTAACACAGAGCTGAAATTGATATTCAGTTTTCCTAAGAGATCAGCTTGTTTAGACTTGCGTTCTTGTTTCAAATTCTTTTTTCTCCCGTGGTGATTGTGACCCTTATTTTAGCAGTCTGTCCGCTGGGTGAATCGTTGGCGCACACTAACAATGCCAGTACTTGTCATTTGATGGATGCAATATTAATCTTCCACCTGAATTTGCAGAGTCTGCTGAGGCGGTCAGAAGCCTTCCGATTTCTGTTTGTAGTCCGAGCAGTGTTGACCAGTCATGTTTTAGGTGGCTTTAGCTTCATATTGGAACAGTCCCTCTGAAGCCCAAAAGAGGCAATGCATTTGAAATCGTACAGCTAAAGGCTAGATGGCTCTGATGATGATATTTAATTTGCTTTACAAGTAGTGGGGTTTTAAAAAAATCAATACTTGGAATCTAAAAATGTAAAAATCAGTCGTTTACAACAGTATCGATACCAACAGAGCCGTCTTTGCTGCTTATAACTGACGCACAAGTTCCGTAAAGCTCTTGTTTCAACAACACTGAATTAGTGAGCAGTTAGCATAAATGCTAACCTGGCCAGCGCAAAAGTTAACGTTAGCCTTTTAACTATTAGCAATTAGCAACAACAACGTTAGCCACTTGCTGTCATTAACCTAGCAGCTAGAAGCAGTTATTGGAGGCTGAACGGGTCACAGATGGAATATTGAGCTGTCACAGAGAGGATTACGGACACATGAAAAACCAGGCGGGTTGCTGGCTGGACAAAATGACCAAATTTAACTTTTCTGTTTTTAAACAATAATTTATGAAAATGTGTCTCTGTTGTTGTTGTAGCCAGCTGTGAGGTTCTAAAACATAATTTACTTTCATGATCTGTAAGAAAATAATAATTTATATGACAAACCTTTTTTATTTTGTTAAATCTAACTAATAATTGGGTAAATTAGTTGAAAATTAGTTCTGTTATTGCAGGATGGGGTTGAAATCCTCTCATTTTCCTGGGCATCGGTAGCAAATTTGAAATTCTAGTACCTTCAAACCCTAACAAGCAGTCAAAGTTGTCACTTCTGTAACTCACATGCTGTACATTTCCCTCTTACACTCTTCGGCCTATTCTAACTAGGAGTAAACATGTACATAGGGTGTGCTAAAACAACAAGTAGGACTACTTCACCATAACTGAACCAACAAAAGGGCACCTAGCAGTCAGTCAGTCACTGTCGTGGGAAAGATCCTCACGTTCTGACGATTAGTCCACAATAATATTGTTTTACCTTCATTTAAATAATGAGGAAATATATGAGTTCTGTGTTTTACTGGTCTTTGTATACAAGTCACCTAAAAGGTTTGACCTTCCCTTTGCGCCGCTTCTATAAACAGTGACGTCTAGGAAAAAAAAAATCAAATAGTTTCCATGTAAGGCTCCGTTCACCTGATGGCATCTCAGTTTATCGCGATTTATTGGTTGTGATCTTACACACGTCTATAAAAGTTAACAAGCTCGCTGTTAAACCCAGGTTTGGACATTTATATGGGCTTTCTGCCTCTCTGTATTGCGCAGAGAGAGAGGACAGAGGGCATTTGTTGAAAGCCCCGCTGATCTATCGGTCATCCTCGGACTTCAATGAATACATCTTTTCTTTGATCTGCTAAAGTTGTTTATAATGATTCTTTATTAGTGGGACAGTCATTACCTTTTCCCACGGGAGTGATGCATCCCCACCTTTTAACACACACACACACACACACACACACACACACACGCACAC